>NC_088871.1:41761891-41836325 GCF_032884065.1 Artemia franciscana
TACAGTTTTTGGTTGAAAATGAGAACTTTAAACTTTAGTCTTTAAAATCTTTAGATCTGTTTTTAATCTTACTAAGAATGCTTTTGAAGGGTTTACGATTGGCAATAATTTTTACTTTGCAAATTATGCAAATTTGTATTCTTTATGTTTAGCAAGCGGTTTTTCAGGCCGGGTTCGGAAGATTTACTTCTCAAATTTTAAACTACAAATTTGCTATTAGTAGAAATACAACAAATTCACATATAAACTCCATCAGACGCCTGCACTGCTCTTAGGGTCCACCCCTTGGTGTCTTCAGTGCTAAAAATAGAAACAATCTATAACATAGCATTTTGAAAGAGAAAAGAGGGGATTTGTCCATTAAATTTAGAATTAAATCTAGAATTAAAATAATAAAAATGAAAATATTAAGAAAATGAATTCCAAATAAAATTAAATATTTTGTTAGGAAATAAACCTTCTGTTGGTATGCAATGCTGCTATTGTTTTTGCCTTGTATTTACTTTAATTTCTTGTTGAATTTGTATGATCTTTTTGCAATTATTAACTATGGACCGTTTTTTGTTTTTTTTTTTTACAATAGTATAATAGATTGAATCGACGTTTAGATTTCCAATATCTATATTTATTAAAATATTAGCAGAAATCTGCTTTTTTATTTCTATGCCTTCTCTAGCCCATTGAATGGAGATGGCTATTGTCTCCTGAAACTGTACAATGTGGCCAGGGTCACGGAAAAATCACTGTTCCTTATCTCAAAAAAGCTTTCAGAGGCTTTCTAAATTTGAATTGCAGTCTCAAATTGCTGTCTAAATCGAATTAAGGTGCTCAATAGTATTCCACAAACTGTTGGTTTGGCCATATAAAATTTGTCACAAGAACAGGACATAAATTATAAACATTATTATTATTATTATTGATGTAAATTCAGCTTCCTAAATTTTCACAATTGAGAAACCTACTAAAAGGCTTAATTGATCCAAAGTAAGTTTGAATATTACATTTACATAAAATGGCTGAGGTTTCTCACCTAGTGCATAAGGTAAAAAGATATAAATATTTGAAATTTTTATTCGAAAGACTGTGGTTCTTCCTTTTTCATTTTGTGTGTTCTTCGTTAATGTCTTTACGTTATCTATTTTTTTTTCACTTACAGGTTTAATCAGACAACCGTTACAAAGTAAGTTGTCTCTTACATACAATAATACAGAATCAATATATTCTGGATAAAAGTTTTTAAAAGGAACCCTGTCAACCAATAAAATAATCACTCCGCTTTTAACCACCATTGTGTGACACGAGTAAAAGTTTACATATCTGCTGTTACGTGTAGGTTTTCTACATATTGAGAAAAACAGACAATTTTTTATTCTTATTAACAAAATGTCTAGATAAGGTAGCCTAGACAAAACTGTTGTCAGTTTTAAAATATCGAACGTCCTGTGACGCCTTTTACCTACCAATTGTCATATCTGTATTGAACCTCAGCATATAATGTTGGTATGTCACTCCAAATAATTTATACAAGTTTTCATATCTAACAAGATTTGAATTAATGGAACATCGTATCGCTTTTTCATAGGCTGCACAATAGCGCTGCCTATGTAAATAGCGGTCTAAGCAAAATTTATTATTCATTTATTTAGTTTGTATTTATGTGTTTTTTTTCACTAAGACGCTAATCATAGAAGAGGTTGTCATAGAAACTTCGAAAGAAGCTCATTTGACTGGAAATTAAAAGTTCTAGTTCCCTTTCTTAGAGTCAAAAGGGCTTGAAGGGTAACAAGCCCCTCCCCTTTCCTTTCCCATTATGTCTCCAAACACATCAAATCAATATTTTAAAATAGCTATTTTGTTTAGCATTGTTGATACCTCTAGTAATCATGTCGTTGATGATGTCAACCCCCTCCCAAAAAATCCTCAGGGCAAGGGCTATAAGTTATGCTAGTTGCCTATTCTTAAACCATAAGTGTCTCATAGAAGGCACGGTCTATAAACTTCAGAGGGGTTCAACCGATTGGATATTGGAAGCTCTAACGCCCCTTTTAAGAGTCAAAAGTGATCGGAGTGTAACTAACCCCCCACGGCCTATTTTTTTCAAATTCATGTGATCGAAATTTTGAAATAGGCATTTTCTTTAAAATATTCGAAAGATCATACGAGAATGTTTCTAGGGTATACAGAAATCCAGGAGCCTGGAGCGAGGGTAGTAAGTTATACCCCGATGGCCTATAAGGTTTTTATGGAAGGGATGGTCACATAAATTGTGGAGGAGATTCATTTGAGTGAGAACTGAAAGTTTTAGTTCCTTTTTTAAGAATCATGAGTGATCAGGTGGCAACTAGCTGCCCCACCCCCAGCCCACTCTTCCAAAAATACATGGAATCAAAATTTGAGGCAGTCATTTGGTTCAAAATTGTCCAAAGACCACATAACACTGCGAACAGGGTTTAGACAACCCTCCAGAGCCCAAGGGCAAAGGATGTAAGTTATATTCTGGGGGCATATAAGTTTTGACGAAATCGGAAAATCTAGTGCCCTTCTAAGAGTCAAAACTGATCAGAGGGCAACCAATAGCCCCCCTTCACAATCATCATTTCCCCAAACACATCCAATCAACACAGACAGATATTTTGTTAAGCATAGTTGAACATTCAAGCAATTACGTCTTTAATATTGTTAACCGCCTATGCCCTCAGGCTAATATCTGTAAGTTAGGCAATTTGTCCATTAGTATATGTTATTGAAAACGAGGGGTATATTTGACTTTACGCGCCTATGGTGTAGTGGTATCATGCAAGATTCCCATTCTTGCGACTCAGGTTACGGGCCATGGAGCCTTTTGGAGACCACTGGAATAGTGCTCTTGTAAATATTTGTTGTATTAATAAAAGCAACTGAACTTTCCAAAAACACGAAAAACATTCGGGTGACCCTTTGAGAGAATGTTACTTGTGAGGCTAACAGTATTAAGATGAAAATTTGAGGAAGTATATAGTTATACATGTTATAAAAAGGACAAATCAGCATTGTTATAGCAATGGTTAATTGCGTTAAGTTAAAACTCACAGGGATTGTTGTGGGAGGTTTTGAACCAACCATGGGACAATAGTTGCATCCTAGTGCTACCACTTCTACTCCTAATACTACAACTTGCGGTTGCTACTACTTTTCATGTTCCTACTGCTACTGTTGCTAACAAAGCTAAGACTACTACTATTAATCCTGCTGCTACTACTACTAATACAGGGTGGCCCAAAAAGATCCGTACCCATATTTTATTCGATAAAAATCCATTTTTTAACAAATATCCTTTCTGTTGCAAGACATGAAAACTGGACCTTTGGATGATCGTTTGCAGCTATAGTTGCCCCAAAAATGTCTTAGACCAATCAGCAGAAGATATTCTCCCTGGAGACCTATTTTGTGACAAAATCATACCAGTGTACAAATTCAGTTTCGAAAACTTTTCTATTGTCGCAACTTTCCACCAAAATCACGATTGTTAGTTGGGTTACGAAGTTCAGTGAGCATGGGACTGTAGTGGACTTATTTTTTAAAGCCACAGTGGGAACTTACTCAGGCAGGAAAGAGAGTGCAAGGAAAGAAGAAAACATTGCTGTAGGGAGGGACTACACTGTCCAATTAAACGTGAGAACACGCCACAGTGACTCCCTTGTCCTTCCGAGTTCTTGGTTGTGTCTACGCACTGATTTTCTAGGGCTGCGTCCTACTGAGTTCCTTACTGCAGCAATTTTTTCTTCTCTCCTTGCATTCCTTGCATGTCCTTGCACTCCCTTGTCATTCCGAGTTCTTGGCTGCGTCTATGCACTGATTTCCTAGGGTTGCATCCTACTGAGTCCCTCACTGCAGCAATATTTTCCTCTTTTTCCAGCCTGAATAAGTTCCCCCTGTGGCTTTAAAAGACAAGTCCACAACTATTTTGGAGAAATTTGTCCAAAATAGGTCGCAAAATAAGTTGCGACAATGGAAAAGTTTCCGAAACTGAATTTGTACACTTTGGTATGATTTTGTCACAAAATAGGTCTCCAGGGAGAATAAGCTCTGCTGATTTGTCCAAGACATTTTTGGGGCAACTATAGCTGCAAACGATCATCTAGAGGTTCACCTTCCATGTCCTGCAACAGAAAGGACATTTCTTAAAACATGGTTTTTTTTTTATCGAATAAAATATTGGTGCGGATCTTTTTGGGTCATCCTGTACAACTAATATCACTAATAGTAGTACCGCTACTGCTACTAAAGCTAAGGGTATTAAGGCAAATAAATTGGGGAATATTGAAACAGTATCGATATAAATTTTAACACACTATGCGTAGTCATGAGGATGTATCAGTAAGGCTTCAGGAATGAAACTTTCAGCGTGTGTTGAGGAAAGCCAAAGGTGCTTTGTGCATCTTGATGCTAATGCTATGGAAGAGGATGTAAATTTTCAAAAGGGTGACACAGCAATACCTCAAGAATGCCTCACATTATTTCAGGGTACTTGTGGCAAATTTTGAACTAGCAAGAAGGCAGAATGTGTAAACTATTAATACTACTACTAAGGTCTCTGTAACTAATAATGCTATGTGTATTAAGGGGAAGCTTTAAAGGAACGTTTAGAGGAACTTTCAAATCAACGAAACACTATATACATGCATATTTTCAAAAGGGCATATAAGTAATACCATAAGCAGTGCAATACTATCATTAAGAGACATACAATAGAAACTTTTGAAGGAGCTAATCCGATTGAAAATTTAAAAGTTCTAATACTCCTTTTAAGATTCAGAAGCGAATTCAGAGCAAGCAGCCCTCTTCGCAAGCCCATAAATTTTCCTGACACATCCAATAAAAAGTTTTAGATAGTCATTTTGCTTAGCATACTTGAAGGGTCTAATAACTATGTCTCTAGGGACATTGGATTCCTCAACCCCTGGAAGTTATGAGATTTGGAATTTATGCTTTAAAACTAAAACAAAAGGCACTGTGTGTATGTTGGTTGTCAATGAGACATCTCAGCAAGATCCCAAGACCAACTGAGGGTAGTAAGCTGAAACTTTCAAGGCTACTAATACTACTACTTCTGCTCTTACAATTTAACTTAATCAAAAGAATGTATGTTTATTCTGGTTGTCAAAGAGAATAGATATAATTTTTTGGTATCGGATTAAGCTTAATTTTTCATGGCAGCCATAGGAGGTATAAAACTAAATAAAACAATACTATTTGTGTCAGGATTACAAATATTTGAAGAACTTTCTCCGACATACAATCCATAGCACGTCAAGCTATGGATTCTTATAGAAACAAATCGTAACGATTTCAAAGAATAGGCTATTTGTTTTTCTGCGAAAAAGACTGTGTTCATAAAAAGTGAACAAAATATTAAGATAAAAAACTTTTTCCATGAGCAAATGCCCATTTTCCATGAAAATGAGCATTTTCCATTGCTCATTTTCCATGAGCAATGAGCAAATGCTAAGTAAAATAATCTTCCATGCATAAAACCACCACATATCACCGCCACTATATAAATGAAACCCATAACAAACACAGATTAAACTGAATAACAGAATTAATCTCAAAACGAGCAGAAATTAGCATGAATAGGGCTGACACTCCTTATGCCTTCTAAAGACCAGAACATAATTTGCTCTTTACTAGAAAAAAGAACATGGATTGACAGTTTAATATGCATATGCTAATGTTTATTCCTTAAAGTCTTAATAATCATTGATTTATTAGATTTAAATTAGAGAAAAATGGTTGAAAATCTGAAAAACAAAAGCCAAAAACACTTGACACTAAATAGCTCAAGGAGGTATAGATTTCCTTTATAGCCTCCCCCAGGCCACTCAGCGTGTCCCCAGGTGGCGATAGGGAATGCTCGACAGAAATGAAGGGTGCCCCTACAGGAGGCACGGACCAAGGGGGGACTTTGTCCCTGGGATTCTATATTAGAAACTGGGGCACCGTCGCCCGGGGCCATAAATACAGATGGAGGAAGAAGAAGGCCCCTCGAAAGTACACTCAAAAGGGGCTACCGGCATGTGCACAAGTCCCATGAGTAACAATCTCCCAGTAAGGGGTTAAATTGCATGGTGACGCAGAACACCATCGTTGGAGGAACCTCTTATAGGAGGATAATTGCGGCGGGGCGTAAGATTCAGAGCAACGGACAACGGCCTCTGCAAAGGGCTACCTCGACCCTTTTGGGGTACATGTAAGACTTAGGAGCTTCCTGTAAACTCTATTCTCACTTGAAGAGTGGCGCCCCTCGAGGAACTCATAGCCTAGTAAACGAAACAGCATTCACACGGGTTTCTGATTAATGGATAATTCTTCTGGGGTTTGTCGGTTTTGACGAGCGATATCAGACTGAACAAGAGCTAAGACCTCATATGGCACTTGTGACGAGGTCGAAAGAGCCAAGAGCTCATGTGGTATGAGCTCTAGTAAAATTCTAAGAATCAATAGATTGCTTTAAAAGGAAAATTAGAGGCTTAATGTTGGTCGGGATTTAAAATGAGACCTCTGAGTCACGAGGTCCTTAAATATCAAAATTCATTAAGATCCGATCACCCACTCGTTAGTTAAAAATACCTCAATTTTTCTAGTTTTTCCTCTCCCTTCAGCCCCCCAGATGGTCTAATCGGGAAAACAGCTTTATCAGGTCAATTTGTGAAGCTCTCTGACACGCCTACCAATTTTCATCGTCCATAGTACGTCCAGAAGCACCAAACTCGCCAAAGCACTGAACCCCACCTCCTAACTCCCCCAAAGAGAGCGGATCCAGTCCGGTTACGTCAATCACGTATCTACGAAATTTATAATCACTTTCCAAGATTTCCGGTATCCCGCCTCCAACTCCCCCCAATGTCAGCAGATCTGGTCGGGATTTGAAATAAGAGCTCTGAGACATGAGTTCCTTCTAAATATCAAATTTCACTAAGATCCGATCACTCCTTCGTAAGTTAAAAATACCTCAATTTTTCTAATTTTTCCAAATTAACAACCCCCAGCTCCCCCAAAAAGAACTGATCTCTACAAATTATTTCAATCTCATATCTATAAGTTGTCCTTATTCTTCCCATCAAGTTTCATCCCGATCACTCTACTCTAAGAGTTTTCCAAGATTTCCGGTTTCCAAGATTTGTTTCCCCCCTCCAGCCCTCTATGTCCTCGCATCCGATTCGAATTGAAAATAGAGCAGCTGAGACATAAGATTCTTCTATATATCAAGTTTCATTAAGATCCGATCACCCATTCGTAAGATACCTCGATTTTCACGTTTTCCAAGAATTCTGGTTTCCCCCTCCAACCCCCTTCAATGTCACTGGATCTGACGGGATTTAAAATGAGAGTTCTATAGCACAAGATCCTTCTAGATATCAAATTTCATTAAGATCCAAACCCCCGTTCGTAAGTTAAAAATACCTCATTTTTCAATTTTTTCCGAATTACCCCCCCCCCACCCCACCAAGGAAAGTGGATCTGGTCCGGTTATGTCAGTCGCCTATCTTGGACTTGTATTTATTCTTTCCACCAAGTTTCATCCTGATTTTCCGCTTTATGCGTTTTCCAAGATTTTCGCCCCCCCCCCTAATGACACTGGACCCAGTCGGGATGAAAAAAAAAGAGATCTGAGTTTCGAGGTCCTTCTAAATATGAAATTTCGTTAAGATACGATTACTCTTTCGCAAGTTAAAAATACCTCATTTTTTCTAATTTTTTAGAATTATCCTCCCCCCAACTCCCCCAAAGAGAGCAGATCCGTTCCGGTTATGTCAATCCCGTATCTAGGACTTCTGCTTATTTTTCCACATAGTTTCATCCCGATCCCTTCACTCCAAGCTTTTTCCAAGAGTTTAGGTCCCGCCCCCAAACATCCCCTTCACCGGATAAGGTTGAAATTTACTATACGAACTCTGAGACATGATATCCTTCCAAACATCAAATTTCATTAAGATCCGATCACTCCTTCGTAAGTTAAAATACCTCATTTTTCTAATTTTTCAAATTAACCCTCCCTCCAACTCCCCCAAAGAGAGTGGATCCGTTCCGGTTATGTCAATCACGTATCTAGGACTTAAGATTATTTTTCCCATCAAGGTTCATCCCGATCCCTCCATTCTAACCGTTTTCCAAGATTGTAGCCTCCCCTCCAACTCCCCCCAATGTCACCGGATCCGTTCGAGATTTAAAATTAGAACTCTGAGACACTATATCCTTCCAAACTTCAAATTTCATTAAGATCCGATCACTCCTTCGTAAGTTAAAAATACCTCCTTTTTTCTAATTTTTCAGAATTAACCGTCCCTCCCCAACTCCCCAAAACAGAGCAGATCCGTTCCGGTTATGTCAATCACTTATTAGGACTTCTGCTTATTTTTCCCACCAAGTTTCATCCTGGTCCCTCCACTCTAAGCGTTTTCCAAGATTTAAGGTTTCCCCCTCGAACTCCCCCAATGTCACCAGATCTAGTCGGGATTTAAAATAAGAGCTCTGAGACACGACATCCTTCCAAACTTCAAATTCCATTAAGATACCATCACCCGTTCGTAAGTTAAAAATACTTCATTTTTTTTCCGAATTAACGGTCTCCAAACTCACCCCCTCCCGGATGGTCAAATCGGTAAAACGACTATTTCTAATTTAATCTGGTTTGTTCTCTGATACACCTGCCAAATTTCATCGTCCTACCTTACCTGGAAGTGCCTAAACTAGCAAAACCGGGACAGACCGACAGACAGAAAGACAAATTTCAGAATATTATGGAGGTAAGAATTTAAATAATTGGTTGTTATAGTTGAGTTTAATACTAGTTCGGATCTTCAACTTAAGTGCCATAAAAACCTCTTCCTAGGTAATTTATCTACTATGGGCTGCCTCTTCGTAGTAGCATAATATTAGTAGGCATGAATATATAATGAGTCGGAGGTAATAGGCATGAGACTGTCTGTGCAGGATTTCAACTCTTGTTGATAGAAGAGTATCGCCAAGTGCTGGAAACCATGTTGTGACCAAGATAGGCCCAGGATTGCAAAAATCCTCCACTCATGCGGGAGGTCCCAGGGACTTCTTGCTATCTAGTTCAAAGCCGGCTTAAGCGCTTCGGTGAATACTTGAGAAGATATGTTGATCCCGGACCCGCACTGGTTTCTGGGATCATTGCTTTTCCTGAGGCCAAATTAATGATCTAAAGAGCATTCAAATTGGAACTCGGAATGTTACGATATCAAAAAATGAATGTCGTATTGACATTTTGAATGACGAATTCAGGAGATTCGAAATGAACTTATTAGGAGTTTCGGAAACTCATATCCCAGGGGTAGGAAGCACAAAATTAGGTGATATGGAATTTGATTACTCAGGAAGGAAGAATGGGGCACATAGATAGGGAGTAGGGCTCATGATGAATAAGGAAGCTGCTAAGTCTTGTTTAGGCTGGGAAAGTTTTAATGATAGAATACTAATTGCTCATTTTATAACTAAAAAGTTCAGGGGGTCAGTTATAGTAGTATATGCCCCTGTTAAACCGACTGACGAAGACGCTAGGGACTGGGATGAATTTTATTGACAGTTGCAGGAGTAAATAGACAGGATTCCAGGTAGAAATGATATTTGAAACAGTAGGCTGTACAAAAATTTGATTCAATCCGCTTTCTAGGGCTATAATGAAAAAAAGGTTGAGATGGCTAGGGCACGCTCTGCGGAAGAAGGATGACAGATTGCCGAGGATAGCCTTTTCGGCCAACCATCTACAGCTAAACAAAAGGCAGGTCGACTCCGTCAAGGATGGGAGGATGTCGCAAAGAAATATTTAAAGAAAATGGAAACTTCCTGGGAGGGTGTAAAGAGGGAGCATTTGAACAGGTTGGGATGGAAAAGGAGCGTGCGTTGCTACGTTGGCCTCAAGCGGCTTGAAACTGTGATGAGTGGATAGTAGTAGTAGCAGTAGTAGAAAATTTATAAATCGTATTTTTTTCACTAACTTCTATTGGAGCATAATTAATTACATTTGATTATAAAAATTTAATCGGAAAACCAATTTAGCCATTCAGTACGTAGGTTTTACCATATTATCACCAACTTAGCCACGAAACAGAATAGTGATGTTAGTAACAAAACATACCACATTATCATTCAGCAGACCAACGCGCTACTATGCTGGATATTTTGAACATGCTATTGTTATTGTTCATCACTTTTAATCCCCAGATTTCTTCGTCACTATGACTTGTAATCTTGATTTGCCAAACAAAAATATAAAGAAACAGGTTGCATTATTTCTGATGATAACAGAGTTATCATAGAGCAGTCCCATCAAGAACATCCGAATCATATCACTGGAATCGTGAAGTAAAGCTTTGATAAAAATATTAATGATTTGGAAAAAATAAATAATTGGAAAGGCAGACTCATAAGTGTACACTTATTTTTATTCTAAAAGAACTCTTTTTAAGCAAATAAACTAATGACAGAGTTGCTACTGCAGCAATCAGGAAATTTATGTTCTTTTAACCTACATAAGCTTAGAATATTAGGTTCCCTTTTTATTGACCCTGGAATATTTGATCAATTTGATATGACGTTGTTATGACGTCAAGCTTTGTTATGACGTCGTGTTAAGGGAAGTCGGATGAATTATGATTGTTGATGCGATATTATAAAAGGAAACGAATGAGAGTTTGCGAAATCATTGCATGTCCGAACTTTTTGACAGTCTTAGATTTTGTAGAAAATAGTGCATTTGAATCTTTTTTAGGGGAAAAGACGACGGACCAATTCTAGCAGATAATCAAAATCTTCCTTCTCTACCCTGAATGCTCTAGTCTTCATTGGAAAAGGAGCTCTTAACGATAGGGAACCGCTAGTGAGCAATTTTGGGAAAGAGCTGTGTTGACCCTTGACAGGAAGCAATAGAAATACAACCTGGGACAATTTGGTTAACCAGTGTTCTTCTCGCAGACAAACTTCTTCGAAACCCTTTCCATCTAGTTGAAAAGTCGGATAATCGATAAGAGCTCGTGACGAATCTTTGACACGGCCAGGCTACTTTTAAGTGCTCTTAAAGTGCTCTACTTTTAAGAAGCTCTTTTATTAAACAGTTCACTTGCCTTTCAAAAGAAGGTCCAAATTTCTTTCCTAGATGAATGGGTTGTACTGTTCTTAGATTGATTGTGAACCGTCGACCATTGCAAGGTTCGCAGGTGCCATTTTCCACTAGATCACATTGCCAATGTTTGTTTAGAATACACAAAGTTTTCTGTTCAACCACCAAAAAATCAGTCACCATCAATTCAGCCCCCAAACAACCCAAACACCCTGAACTCAGTTACCTTAAATTCAATTACCAGTCATATCTACCAACTTTAACTGAACCCTATATAGCTCAACCACCACATGACTCAGCCACTGTCAGCTCACCTGCATTGACTCAACCACCTTTTAACTCATATTTGTTGTAATTCAGATCTGTTGATCAATCACCAAGGCCTGATGAGCAGTCACTACCCTGGCGATCCGATCAGTGTGAGGACTTCTCAAATAAAGTTCAACATTAAACAAGCAGTTATATTTCCTCTGTGTCAGCTAAAAACTTTTTAGGGGAGTAGCTTCAAATTGGAAATGAACACTGAAATGAATTCCAAATTGGAAATGAAGACAGAATTGAATAATGAATAGGCAATTACTGGTAAGAAGCCCCGCAGAGGTCAATAGAAGAGTCTAGTCGCCGAGAAAGATGAAAAAACGAATATAATCCTTGGGAACACCAGTCAATGACTTTTGAAGTAATAGATTGGTATCATGATCTTGTCCCTTATCATTCCAGACAATATATTCCCAGAATAATTTTTACTTTGGGCCATTGAGATATTTTGGAGGATCTAGAGGGATCAGAATTATTTTTAGGTGATGGCACATTGAAAGTTTTGCCTAGGTTTTTTTCCTAGCTAAATGGAATGCCTACAAAGGTCTGTGATTCATACCCATCATGTATTTTTTTTGCCACATAAAGCAAAAAACACACATTGAGGCATGCTACAAGCACTTAAAAATTTGGTGCCAAGAGCCAATCTCACTAGAACTCTGATACATTTAGAAAAAAACTGATATAAATACTTTTCGAGTTAATTTTCTGAATTCTACGTTATATGGACGTTTCTCTAATTTTGAACAGTGTATCACAAGAAAAGTTCAAACACTGGGCCTCAAGCAAAAGGTTGAAACTGACTCGATTTTAATATCCTCGTCAAAATTATCTCCGCCTTAGCTCTTATTCCACTACAAGATTCTGTCGCCTTAGGCCAATTTCCTATGGTGGTAATTGTGGTTCTCTCGAATTAAATTAATTGTTGTAAATTGATAGATAGCGTCCTAGATTGTTAGTGGTCAATTCCATCAACTGCTATCAAAATGGCACTGTTGTCAAGATATTCAATGCTAGTACATGATTATGTAAAATTAACCCATATATTTGAATGTTTTTCTCTGCAACCATCAATCCAAACTTTATAGTACAACTATTGTTAGATATTCTTGTAGAATTTTTTCCAACACATAAATAGTAGGTCATAATTTGGATTTTTATTGACAAAAAAAATAACTAATTTAAAATTACCTTTTCTTAACTAATAAAACAGACTATGTCAATTAAAACGATCAGAAATTAATTTCGAATTTTTTTTCCTGGAAGGAAAATTAAACCGAAAATTAAACCAAAGATTAGCAAAAATAAAGTCAAATAATTTTCGAGCGTAAAACTTTCATAAATGACCATCAATAAATAAATGAAACCCGAGACGAGCAGAAATCACAATAAATAACCAAATCAAACTCAGTTGTGCTGAGTGGAATAAAGTATTGACATTATTTTATAGCTATGCAAAACAAATAACTAAATCAAACTAAAATTAACAGAAACTACCACAAGTCCAAAATGTCTTTTAAATAGCAAAGCGTAGTTGCACTTGTCGATAACAAAATACATTTAGATATGTTTCCTTTTTTAAGACTTCAATAAATCCAAACTATCAAGTCTTTCAGTAATGAATATTAGTACACATCAAACTGAAAATCCACTTTCATCTCATTTATTTTTTTTTCAGTAATCTTGGTTAAAATGATGATTTTTTTTTTTATGTTAGAGGAATAAAAACACAAAAACGTATTCGCATAAATTATTACCGGTACTGCAAATTTCTTTTATATCTACCTCGTTCATACCGGAATACAAAACTGGTTAAAAAGTATTGTGCGACAGATATTAGTGGTGCTTTCGAAAGATTATCTGCGAAGCTAGCTATTGAAGCGCTTTATAGGCTAGGATGTTTTCATCGCCTTATCCGTCTTTTTTCTGTATGTGATTAAATTTGTTTTTTTTTTTGTATTACTTTTGCTGTTTTTCTTTTGTATTTTACTCCACTTAACGTCTGTTTTGTGAAGTGGATGATAAATAAATTATTATTATTATTATAGCTTGAAATACAAATTGTTTTGTTGGTGTCCACAAAAATTTGAGCCAAGCTTTTTACTTAAATGTTCATTTAATAACTAAAAGACGAACCGTTACTCTGAAGGAAATATGAAAACTATTTAATAATCATAGTTTTAGAACCACCAAACGAAAAAATTAGAAAATCCCGGTTTTCAGGTATGAATAGACCTAGGATGAATCCAGGGGACAATAAGTTTCTACATTTCCATGTCCATGGAATTTCAAGTATTGCTTTTACTTACATTTGTTGATATGTTTCCAATAAGCCTTTTAACTATTTCTTATAAGTTTATCTGTTAAAAAGTTTGTTATGACTAGCTATCAGAAAAACTTTTTAACTTGGCTTTTTGTTAAGCACCGGTTACGAAAGAACAGAAATATGCACTGATAAGACAACATTCAAACCTTTATCTACGCTGATAGAAATAAAAGCAGGTCAAATCAAGAAAATAAAAGTATTTACTGATAAAAAATTTTAATATAACAATAGAAAGTAAAGTCCAACTTGTAAGAATGTTTTACATCAGTGGCAAGGCATAATCAGACTAATCACAACACTCGTCCTGTTTTATGAGTACTCATAATTGGTTCAAAACTTAATGGCTGATAGCTAAAAAAACTGATGGCTAAAAGTTATACGTTATACGAGCATCCGTTCCACGAGAAAAATACATGCTCCCAGTGAATAAATTAGAGCGCCTTTTCCCGGGCCCTGGTGAGTTGTATCGACGCCAGAGTTTTTCTTATCTAACCTTTTAATAGAATGGCTATCTCAAAATTTTTATTGAATGGGTTTGGGAAAAAAAAGGTGTGCCCTCGCATCTCTTTTGACTCTTAAAAACTGAACTAGAACTTTCAATTTTCAATCAAATGAGCTCACTCTTAAGTTTATACGAGCATCCCTTTCTTAAGAACAATATATGCCCCCAAGACACAACTTGCAACGCCTGCCCCGAGGCCCTGGGGGGCTAGGTCGATCCCAGAGCTTTCGTTATTTGATCTTTGAACTATTTTTAAAAAAATAGCTACCTCGAAATTCTTATCGTGTGGGTTTGAGGAAAAAAGGACGCGGGGGGGGGGGTATTTCTTAGAAAAATAGTTATTTGAGAATTGTTTTGGATGCATTTGGGAAAAAAGGGCCTTGGGGGAGGGCTAGTTACCCTCTTATTAATTTTGACTCTTAAAAAGCGCACTAGAACTTCCTATCTCCAATCGAACGAGCCCCCTCCGAAGTCTATGCGACGACCCTTTCCATATGAAGTGCCTTTGAAAAAAAAATGAATATATAAATAAATAATAAAACTTTGGAGCCGTATGGCTTTTACTTTAGGCAACGCTATAGCGTTGGGAAAAGCCACTAAACTGCAATTTACAGCCTGCCCTAAAAAGCTGCCCTAAAAGCTGCCAAAGCAGGTTTAAGTGGTTGTCTTAAATTGTGTTTTAGGGTTTAAAATATGTAAACTCTAGCCCATCCGTGCAACTGCCAAAGATTTTCTTGCTGAGTTGAGGGTAAACTATATGTAAACTATACGAAGTTTCTAGTCCTCTTCTGATTTCACTGTAACAAACCCACTACAAAATAGTGATTCAGTCTAGACTGTGTAAGATTGGTTGCGGCCATAGTAAAGTTAGCAGATCCAATAATTCCGTGAAATAATGTGTCTAAGAGCTAATAAAAAATTACAAATGATATCCTGAATGCACAAAAACGTTTTTGTTGGCTGTAACTTGACACAAATGTCAATACTACAAATTCTAGAGCTGTTTTCTTATGTCGTAAATCAAAGAAAATGATTAGCTAGACAATTTTATAAAGATTTCTGTCTCCTCAAAGTAACAATGTTTGAGAATGTCTGCAAAACATTGGATCATTTACGACAGTTTTAAGTAATTCCTAAGACCACCATGGCTATGACAAAATAAAGAGAATTGTGAAATAAAGTGTTGGAAGAGTTTGGAGACTGCGAAGCACAATTGTAAAAAAAGAAATTGCAGCAAACCAGGATGATTAGTTTTTATACTAAAGCCATTAAACACGTACCCCTGCCCACTCTCCACGTTCGGTGTTGATAAGCACACTAGTGTGAATTAGGGTAGTGGGCTGTGTACTTTCACAGTTTATTTTGCCGTTCTAATCGATTTTTTGTGAACATCTTTATCTTAACATGTTTTATTGAAATCGTCTCTTTTTTATTTTCATAGAATGTCAAATTCGGCCCCCTTTATTTGAAAAAATCAATCCCTCTATATCCTCTAATTTGTGATAAATTGCAAAAGATGGGTAAAAATTTGAATGTAGTCTTTTTTTCAAAATAAGACGCCCAAATAAACACCAGTAGGGAGACATGACTATTTTCAAAAAAGATTCCATAAAACATCGTATGTAAATGGGAAAAATGAGATATACACTTTCAATCACCGAAAAATATCTCCTAATAGCACTTGTCCAAGTCCAACCTATCTAAGCTGCTAAAGAGTAACAGCAGTACTACTAAGGGGTAAATAAAAAATCTATGATTTTCTGCTCACACCGAGCCCTGGTAGATAAAACAGAGACACATAAGGGACACTAATGCAAAAAAAGCTATTTTGTTGATGTTTATGGTGGGGGACTGATGATGAAAGCTTTGTTATGTAAATTAATCTTTGTCCGTTTTAATTTAAATTTAATGTAAAAGCAGCACTGCGATGATCTGTTTTATTTCTATTATGGAGGGGGAAGCCCCCTCTTATAAAGACTAATTTCTGTTCGTTTTAAGCTTTAATATTACTCCTTATTTCCAGTTGGATTGTTAATTAGTTTCTGATCGTTTTCCAATAATCCAGGGAAATCCCCCTCCCCCTTGTAAAATTTCTCCTGAAGAGTTCCTCCAGAATCTTTCCTTTCCATGGAAAACTTTCCCAGGGACTATGGATGGTCACAAAAGTATAGTTGTTGGACTTTTCAACTATGCTAAGAACAAGAGCTAAGAGCTCATATGGCACTTGTGACGAGGCAAGAAGAGCTAAGAGACTAGAGCTCATATGGTATGAGTTTCATCAAGGTTAGTCTTACCCATCAAAAGTTACGGGAAAGAGAAAATTTGCCTCATTTTAGAAAATAGGGGAAAACACCCCCTAAAAGTCATACAATTAACGAAAATCACACCATCAGATTCAGAGTATCAGAGAACCCTATTGTAGAAGTTTCAAACTCCTATCTAAAAAAGTGTGGAATTTCGCATTTTTTGCCAGAAGACAGATCACGGATGCGTATTTATTTGTTTTTTTTTGTTTGTTTTTCCAGGGGTGATCGTATCGACTCAGTGGTCCTAGAATTTTGCGAGAGGGCTCATTCTAACGGAAATTAAAAGTTCTAGTGACCTTTTATAAATGACCAAAAAGATTAGAGGGCACCTAGGCCCCCTCCTACGCTAATGTTTTCCCCGAAGTCACCAGATCAAAATTCTGAGATAGCCATTTTATTCACCATAGTAGAAAAAACAAATAACTGCGTCTTTAGGGACGACTTACTTCTCCACAGTCTCCGTGGGAGGTGCTGCAAGTTAAAAACTTTGACCTGTGTTTACATATAGTAAGGGCTATTGGGAAGTGTACAGACGTTTCCAGGGGATTTTTTTGGTTGGGGGGGGGGAGAGGTTGATGGGGGGGTTACGTGGGAGGATCTTTTCTTTGAGGAATTTGTCATGGGGGAAGAAAGTTTCAATGAAGGAGGCGCAGGACCTTCTAGCATTATTAAAAAAAAAAGGAAAAAACAAATATGAAAATTTTTTTCAATTGAAATTTAGGAGCATCATTAAAACTTAAAACGAACGGAAATTATTACGCATATGAGGGGTTTACCTCCTCGTAATACCAAGCTCTTTACGCTAAAGTATTTTAAGTAATTTCAACTATTCATTCTTCGGCCTTTGTGATTCAGGGGTCATTCTTAAGGAATAGGGACAAAATTTGAGCTTTAGTGTAAAGAGCGAGGTATTGACGAGGGGGTGAACCACTCACATACGTAATAAAAACATTCGAATATGGAAGTTCGTTACGTAAGTTAATTCGTAAGTGACGTACATTTTTTACTAATGAAAATGTTCTTAAGAAATTAAAAGTTTTGGTTGCCTTTTAAAGCAATCAAAAAATTGGAGGGCAACTAGGACTACTCCCTCGCTCCTTTTTTTCTCAAAATCTTCTGATTAAAACTATGAGAAAGCCATTTAGCAAAAAAAAATTAATATGCGAATTTCGTTTTAATTATTTATGTGCGGAGAGACAGGATCAAAACATGCATTAATTAAAAAACGTCAAGAAATTAAATAAAATAAAAACTAGTTTTTTGAACTAAAAATAAGGAGCGACATTAAAACTTAAAACGAACAGTTTTTTGCTATTTTAAAAGGTAGAGTTAAGAGATAGTCAAACTTTAGCGTAAAGAGCGGGGCGTTGAGAAGGAAAAGCCCTTTTCATATACGGAGTAATTTCTGTTCGTTTTAAATTTTAATGTCACTCCTTACTTTTAGTTCAAAAAACTTTTTTTTTATTTATCAATCTTAAAGGACTGTTATACAAACAATGTTAAACTTGAATATAATAAATTAGAGGCTGAATGAGGGAGTGTTAGTCTCCCTCCCATTTAAGAGCTTTGGATTAACTACTTCGTAGCAATATACAGTGAGTGATGAGTGACCCTTGCCAATGGAAACTTTGAAAAACGACGTTTTAAAGACTAAGATTTATTTTAGAGTGTAGATAAATTTATTGTTTACGCTGACTCTAAATGTATAAAATGTACTAATTTTAGAGCTGCTTGCAAACCAATTTGCATATGAAAATTTCCATAGCTTTAGAAATAGGAATTGAGCTCCTTTGATAAAATAGGCAATCCGAATAGAAGATGTGTAATGAAACACACTATGTGTGAGAACCTTAAAGCCACTAACACAAAAGAAAATGACAAAATGTCAAATTTCTTTCTTTTGTAGAGAATGGATGATTGCACTCGTGCCTATCCGTAGTTGTTATTTATATACTAAAATAAAAGGGCTGATTCAAATAAACAAACACAATATATATATATATATACATATATATATATATACTAGCTGTTGGGGTGGCGCTTCGCGCCACCCCAACACCTAGTTGGTGGGAGCGCTTCGCGCCCCCCCCAAGCCCCCCCGCGCGCGTAAGTCGTTACGCGCCATAATAGTTACGCGCCATTGTAGTTGTGTCCCTATGTCCCACCTGTGAATATAGATAGATATATATATATATGGTTTTAACTACGTAAAACTTGCGAATATACAACATTCTTTGCTGTCCCATTGTCTTTGCATATAAATAGATTGTCAGGTTTACCGACTCTTGAACATGCAACATATAATGGTCCATGGGAAAACAATCTGTATTCAGATCTATACCTCATGATTCTAATGATTGCCCTTGAGCTTTGTTGATGGTGATTGCTAATCGACCATTCCCTGTCCCGGTGTCCCGGTCGTCATTTACATCCCCCTGTTTCCTCCGGTGTCCCCGTTGTAGTTGTGTCCCTGTGTCCCGGTCGTCATTTATATTCCCTGTGTCCCGGTCGTCATTTGTATCCCGGTGTCCCGGTCTGTATATACATTCGTTTTTTAGTTTTGTTTTTCTCCTTTATTTTTTTCCTTTTTTTTTCTTTTTTAGCTTATTTAGATTTTTAGATTTTTTAGTTTTTTTATTAGTTTTTAGTTTTTTTTCTTTTTAGTTTTTTTGTCCCGGTCGTCATTTATATCCCCCTGTTTCCCCCGGTGTCCCCGTTGTAGTTGTGTCCCTGTGTCCCGGTCGTCATTTATATTCCCTGTGTCCCGGTCGTCATTTGTATCCCGGTGTACCGGTCTGTATATACATTCGTTTTTTAGTTTTGTTTTTCTCCTTTATTTTTTTCCTTTTTTTTTCTTTTTTAGTTTATTTAGATTTTTAGATTTTTTAGTTTTTTTATTAGTTTTTAGTTTTTTTTCTTTTTAGTTTTTTTGTAGTTTTTACCTTCTTTTTAGTTTTGTTAATTTTTTTTTTACTTATGTCCTGGTCGTCATTTATGCTCCCTATGTCCCGGTGCTTTGTTGATTGCTAATCGAACATTCCTTTTGTCCTGGTCGCTTTCTCTTTGAGTGTCGTCATTTATTTTTTTCTTTTTTAGTTCTTTTAGTTTTTACCTTTTTTAGTTTTTTTTAGTTTTTTAGATGAAAATTTTTTTTAGTTTTTTCCTTTTTTTCTTTTTAGTTTTTATTGGTTTTTACCTTTATGTTAGCTTATTTTTCAGTTTTTTCCTTTTTTCTTAGTTTTTTTTTATTTTTTATTTTTTTTAAGTTTTTTACCTTTTTTTAGTTTTTTTAGTTTTTTTAGTTTTTTTAGTTTTTTAGCTTTTTTACTTTTTTTATTAGTTTTTAGTTTTTTTGTAGTTTTTGCCTTTTTTTAGTTTTTTCAGTTTTTTTTTTAGTTTTTTATTGGTTTTTACCTTTATTTTAGCTTATTTTTCAGTTTTTTCCTTTTTTTTAGTTTTTTTTAGTTTTTAGTTTTTTTAGTTTTTTACCTTTTTTTAGTTTTTTTAGTTTTTTTAGTT
This sequence comes from Artemia franciscana, assembly GCF_032884065.1. Classification (NCBI taxonomy): domain Eukaryota; kingdom Metazoa; phylum Arthropoda; class Branchiopoda; order Anostraca; family Artemiidae; genus Artemia; species Artemia franciscana. The sequence goes on from NC_088871.1 coordinate 41,781,985, forward strand.
TTTTTAGTTTTTTAGCTTTTTTATTTTTTTTTATTAGTTTTTAGTTTTTTTTGTAGTTTTTGCCTTTTTTTTAGTTTTTTTAGTTTTTTAGCTTTTTTATTAGTTTTTAGTTTTTTTTGTAGTTTTTGCCTTTTTTTAGTTTGACAACTTATTTTTATATATATAGATAGTTTTTTTTTTTACTTATGTCCTGGTCGTCATTTATACTCCCTGTGTCCCTGTGCTTTGTTGATTGCTAATCGAACATTCCTTTTGTCCTGGTCGCTTTCTCTTTGAGTGTCGTCATTTATTAGTTTTTTCCTTTTTTTTTTAGTTTTTTATTGGTTTTTACCTTTATTTTAGCTTATTTTTCAGTTTTTTCCTTTTTTTTAGTTTTTTTTTATTTTTTATTTTTTTTAGTTTTTTACCTTTTTTTAGTTTTTTTTTAGTTTTTTTAGTTTTTTAGCTTTTTTACTTTTTTTATTAGTTTTTAGTTTTTTTTGTAGTTTTTGCCTTTTTTTAGTTTTTTCAGTTTTTTTTTTTTAGTTTTTTATTGGTTTTTACCTTTATAGTTTTTTTAGTTTTTTAGCTTTTTTATTTTTTTTATTAGTTTTTAGTTTTTTTTGTAGTTTTTGCCTTTTTTTAGTTTTTTCAGTTTTGACGTCACCTGATCCAGTTTTTTCAGGTGACGTCACCTGACACATCCATCCATCCATCCACAGACAACTTATTTTTATATATATAGATATATATATATATATATATATATATATATATATATATATATATATATATATATATATATATATATATATATATATATATATATATATATATATATATATATATATATATATATATATATATATATATATATATATATATATATATATATATATATATATATATATAATTAAAACCCTTGGTTACCAAATTTTTTTTATAGCCTAGGGCTACGTCCAGACATTAGGGTGGGGGGGGGGGGGTTATTGAGTGGGATATAATTAAAGAGAATTAGTTTTGAAGAGCTGACTAATAGAAACAACTTAAATCTAATGAAATAAAAATTTTGTAATTATTATTTAGTTTTAAAGAGGCGATGATTAAGATTTTTGTGAAAATTACAAAAGAAAAAGCAATCTTACCTGTTTCTCGAAACGTTCCTGGCAAATCTTGCTGTCTTTTCCCCTTCTGAACCGAAATTGAACTGGACGATTAAACGGAATGCTGACTAGGTTTTAATTTTTTTTTTACCTCCAGGGAAACATGAACCCTAAGCTGAGCATCAATTCTCCGAAATTTAGTTACTAAGCGAAATTTCAACAACAAAAACGAAGCAAGGAGCCTTTGTGTCGTTATCTTGAATAAAACAGTTTAACTCTGGTTTTGATGATATTCAATTTGATTCATTAGGCATTTAGGGTTTTTCTATCATTGGCAGTGCGACAGCGCTGCGTTAGTAAAGAGTGATATGAGCAAAATGTATTATTTATTTATCTATTTTTCTTCTGACCAAGGCACTTCTTATAGTAGGAGTTGTGGTAGAAACTTCGAAAGGAATTCATTCGATTGGAAATAAACAAGTTCTAGATCCTTTTTTAAGATTCAATAGTAATTGGAGGATAGATAACCTCCCACCAACCCCCCCCCCCTACGCCTATGTTTTTTTCCAAATACATCCTATCAAAATTTTGAGATAGCCATTTTATTCACCATAAATGGAAGGTCAAGTAATGATGTCTTTTGGAGTGTCAACACACCCCCCAACCACCCACAGCCCCCCAGGGCAGGGGCTATAACTTATGCTAGATGCCAATTTTTGACGTATAAGGTTCTTATGGAATGGCTGGTTGTATAAACTTCGGAGGCGAATCATTCGATGGATAATCGCAAGTTCTAGGGCCCCTTTTACGAGTAAAAAGTTATCAAAGAGCAACTAGCCCCCCCCCCCCACCAACGTCCTTTTTCATCAAATGTATCCGATCGAAGTTTTGAGATAGCCATTTTGTTTAAAATAGTCCAAAGAGCCCATAACAATGCCTCAAGGGTTGACAAAAACCCCAAGAGCCTAAGGGCAAGAGTTGCAAATTATGCCCCGGGGGCATATAAGGTTTTATGGAAAGGGTCCTCGTATAAACTTTGGAGAAGGCTCATTTGGTCGGAAATTGAAAGGTCTAGTTCGCTTTTTTAGAGTCGAAAGTGATGGGAGGCAACTAGCCATCCCCCATACAATCTTTTTCAGAAATGCATCTGATCGAAATTTTGATATAGCAATTTTGATCAAAATACCGCTGTAGTTAACACCGCTCCAAAGAGCCTGGGGGCAAGAGTTATAAGCTATGTCCATGGGGCATACAAAGTTTTTATGGAAAGGGTGGCCGTATAATCTTGGAGGATGCTCATTTGAATGAAAATTGAATGTTCTAGTTCCCTTTTCAAGAGCCAAAAGTAATTGGAGTTCAGCTAGCCCCCCTCTCCAACTCCTTCTTTTCAATAAATACACCTGATCGAAATTTTGAGATAACCAAGGCCAGATAACAATGCCTCCAGTATTGACACCCCTCAGAGCCTTGGGAAAAGGGTTGTAATTTATACCCTGGGGGCATATAAGTTTGTTTTTATTTAAATTGAAGTTCTAGTGTCCTTTTCAGGAGTAAAAGTGATTGAAGGGCAACTAGGCCTCTACATGCCATCTTTTCACAAATGTATCTGATCGAAATTTTGGGATAGCCATTGCTATTCAAAATTGTCCAAAGAGCATATAAAATGCCTCCGGGGTTGACAAAATCTCAAGAGCCTGGTGACAAAGATTGTAAGTTATGTCCTGGGGCCATATAAAGTTTCTATGGAAGGGGCGATTGTATAAAGTTTGGAGAAGGCTCCTTTGATTTGAAATTGAAAGTTCTAGTTTTCTTTTTTTTTGAAATAGGAAAGTAGTGAGAGGGCAACAAGCCCCTCCTCGTTCCCCCAAATGTATCCCATCGAAATTTTGAGACAGCCATTTTGTTCTAAAAAGTTCTAAAATCGCATAGAAATGCCTCACAACCATCATAGGCTTTCACAGCCGTCCTAGAGCCTGGAACAAGGGGTTGTACGATATACCGAGGGGACATATAAGATTTTTATGGAAGGGACGGTCGAAAAACTTTGGAGAATGCTCATTTGATTGGAAATTTAAAGTTCTAGTTCCCTTTTTTATAACCAAATGTGATCAGAGGCAACAAGCCTTCTCCAACCATTGCCCTCTTCCACAAATGCATGTGGTCGGTATTTTTGAGATGGCCATTTTGTTCACAAGAGTAAAAAAATCGTATAACAATGCCACCAAGGCTGACACAACTTTGCAGAGCCCGGGAGTTAAGGTTGTAATTTCTGCCATGGGGGCATATAAGGTTTTACCTATTGAAATTGAGAGTTCTAGTTCTTTTTTTAAGAGTCAAAAGTTGTTGGATGGCAACACACCCACTTCCCCCACCCCTATTATTCTCTAAAACACATAATCAAAATTTTGAGACGGCTATTTCGTTCAGCATAAAGGTCCAGTAATTATGTCTTTCGGGATGTTAAACAAAAAGCCCTCTTGGCAAGGGTTGTAGGTTAGGCGATTCGTCCATTGTTTACTCTAATTGAAAAAAAAAACGAATTTCTGGGGGAAGTAAAGAGCGAAGTTGGAACTTAAAATGAACAAAAATATTACTTCACAGCCTATCTATCATATATCAATAAAACTAGTGCAAATAAATCAACTGGTAATATTTCCCTGTGTTTCTAGGATTACAGAAAACAAGCGCTTTTCTGAAAACACAAAAGCCAAATATACAAAAACAAAAATTTTTATTTAGGAGTCAAAAGTGAGTATGCAGCCTAACAACAACAAATTAATCCATCACGCTTTTCATAGTCTTACAGAGCTGTGATATCAGTGACTTTCAGTATATAATTAAATTATCTAAGAAACTTGGACTTAAAATAACAAGTTTAAAGTCATTTAACAGCATACAAAATAATGGATTGATTCATCAGGTATTATCTTGGTCTCACCTAGTATTACTCGAAATGATGAACATATCAACCGTAATATGAACACTGGAAAACTAGTCATTCCTCTCTGTAAAACTGAGAATTTCATTTTGTGATATAAATTCTAAAGCGAGTCTGTAGTCTTAATACTAACAAAATTGCTTCACGTCGAACTTATTTACAAAATAAACATGGAATGTCCAAAATGACAGTCAATCATTGAACTGAGCTCATTATGCAGAGGTGATGCCAAATTAAAAGAAAAAAAAATAATAAAGCATCAATCTAAAAATACTTTACTTTTATACTGTTAAACTGTCCTTAAATGTTTTAATTTTACTGTACCAAACCTCCTATATTGTTTTGTGTTTTAGTAAAGCGCTAGTATTCTGTGATCCTACAAAACACAGAGAAATATCACCAGTTGATTTATTTACACTAGTATTATTGATATATATTAGATAGGCTGTTAAGTAATAAATTTTGTTCGTTGTAGATACGGACAAAATTTTACGTTGTAGATACGAGCAAAGCGGAAGCAAACCGCTTTGATTTATTTCGATCAATGCCTACATAAAAGTTGAATATAACTACCACTTAAAACGGAATTATTTGAAACCAGAGCAATGTCCCTTTCTACAGTATACTTTTGGCTTTTGCTAAGAAAACGAACAATAGAAAAACATAAATTAGCCAAATTAAAAAAAAAAATGCGACACGATAAAAATGTTTACATTTATTTCAATAAGTCAATAAAATATGACTGCTTTTTAGGTTTCGGTATCTAAATCTGTATTAGTGGTAGTACAGAGAGGAAATGAGGGGTATAGGAAGGCTTCTAAAAACAAGTATCTCTGATTTTTATCTTTTTTTGCCAGGATCGCTCTAGCACGATAGTTTTCGAAAAAGATGATTAAAAAAGAAACTCAGATGCATGTTTTTTTTCCCGAAGCAAAGGTTTTTATTGCTTACAAAGTCTTGCATTGGAACAGCCCAAACATGGGGTTGGGACGAACCAATTTGTTGAATACTCAGTTTTTATTTTAAACGCTAAGCATTCGCTTAGTATATATCATGCTTAGAAAATCGAGTCACCCTTTTGCCAATAAAAAAGAAAAGGATAATTAATAAATTATGTTCCATATGAGAATAAGTCTTTATGGGGGATGAGATAAGAAGGATAATGAACTTTCAAGGACTCAAAAATTTCAATAGTGAATACCAGTTAAAACTCAATTTGTTTGTAGATACGATAAATGGTATTATAAACTAAGTTTGTTTTTTTTTACAAAGATTTCGGGAAGAGTTGCCTGAACTCTCCAACAGAACTGTTTTCATTTGTCTTTCTTCCTCTTTGGATGCACAATCTTACGTATGGAGAGAATATTATGGTACAATTGTCAATTAAATAATTTGAATAAGTAAGTATAACAATAAGTAATCCTTTCTTTAACATACAACTTTGAGTGGTTCCTGAACCACATGCCTACGCTACTCCAACCACTAAATGGCAAGGCGTTTGAATCAGGGGCGTAATGTTCTGTGGGGCAGAGGAAGCAACTGTGCCTCCCAGACCTCCATTTTCCTGCAGAGCCAAGTTTGCCACCCCCCTCCCCCAAGATGAGATTTAGTTTCTCGAAAAATGTTGTGAAAATTAAGATAAGCCTGCATAATTCAAGCATCCACTGAAACAAGTCAGTTTTATTGAGTACATATTTACCTTTTTCATTACTATATGGCTCGTTTTTCAGCTTTCTCTGTCATTTTCTCTTGATTCGGGAAAATTGGCTCCAACTTTGAACCCTCCCATAAGATTTTGAAAAAATTACGCTATTCGTTGGGTATGGATTTAGTTATCTACTAAGAATGTCTTTGCAAACCATGACCTGGATGACCTCTATTCCCTTTTGAATCTAAATGCTTGACAAGATACCTTTTCGGGACATGCTTTTAAAAATGAGCGCATCGAATTTACAAAAGACCATGAAACTATCAGAAAAACAGTCATATAGAAGGGACGCAACCGTGGTGGAAAAAACCAAAGGAATCGGACGCAAGATACTCTAATTTAAAGTCCAATAGTGTACTAACAGAGCCACGTCTCTACTAATCCAATTTGATAAATTGGTGTTTGTACCTTAATTGCACATCTTATTAGGGAGGCTTGAAGGAGGAATATACGGGGAGTTTTCTTGCAAACCTCCAGTTAAGAGTTTTGGACCATAATTATTACGATGATGACATCGTTTTACACTTCCAAGCTTTTCTACTTAAGAAGTGACACCAAAAGTGTTGTTTTTAGTGTTATATCATGCCTACGGTTGGTAAAATTGGTAAAAATTACGTAAATATGATCAATAGCTTTCAAATGAACCTTTAAACGTCACTCTAAAAAGTGATATCGATACGTTGGATACCGATACAGCGTACAGGCCTTTCCCTAGGGACTATGGAGGGTCATATCATCACCATAAATATTGGACCTGAAATTACTTTGATAAAATATCCATCTCAAAATTTTTCTCGGATGACTTTGGGGGAGGGGTCCTTGGGAAGGGGGTGGTAGTTGGTCTAGCTGCCCTCCGATCTTTTTTGTCACTTAAAAGGGCACTAAAAAATCTAATTTCCGTTCAAATAAACCATTAAACATCTCTTTATGATGTTCAGGCTTTGCTGACCCTAGTGGAAAGTAAGGGGTGTTGGTCCTTACTTTCAGTTGAAAAAACCTGTTTTTTTATTAAATTTTCTGAAAGTTTTTGAATTAATAAATTTTTTGATTTTGGCTCACAAAATGCATTAATTATTTCATGAATAATTAAAACGAAATTTGCATATTAAATTTTTTTAGCTAAATGGCTTTCTCATATTTTGATCGGACGATTTTGGTAAAAAAAGGAGTGGGGGAGGAGGCCTAGTTGCCCTTCAGTTTTTGGTAACTTAAAAAAGCAACTAGAACTTTTTATTTTTCTACGAACTTTTTTATTATTAATAGATATACGTAACTTACGAACTAACTGACGTAGCGAACTTCTATATTTTTATATTTTTATTACGTATATGAGGAGGTTTGCCCCCTCGTAAATATCTGGCTTTTTACGCTAAAGCTTGAATTTTGTCCCAATTCTTTAAGAATAACCCCTGAATCACAAAAGCCGTAGAATAAATAGTTGATATTACTAAAAATACTTTAGCGTAAAGAGCAAGGTATTGATGAGGAGACTTCCCCCCTTATATAAGTGACAATTTCTGTTCGTTTTAAGGTTTAAAGCAGCTCCATACTTCCAGATGAAAAAACTTTTTTTATTTGTTTTCTAATTTTTTATTTATTTAAATAATGCTAAAAAATCCTACTCCCCCTTCATGGAAATTCTCTTCCCTCATGATAAATTCCTCCATGGAAAGATCCTCCCACCTAAACCCCTCCCACCAACCCCCAACCGCGAAGAGTCCCCCTGAGCTCCCTTACATAAGTGATAATTTCAGTTCGTTTTAAGGTCTAATGCAGCTCCATACTTCCAGTTGAAAAAACTTTTTTTTTAAATAATGCTAGAAAATCGTACTTCCCCTTCATGGAAATTCTCTTCCCTCATGATAAATTCCTCCATGGAAAGATCCTCCCACGTAACCCCCTCCCCCGACCCCAAACCGCGAAAAGTCCAGCTGAAAACGACTGTAAACTTCCCAATAACCGTTACTATATGTAAACAATGGTCAAAGCTTGTAACTTGTAGCCCCTCCTCTGAGGGTTGTAGGGCATCAAGTCGTCCCCAAAGACATAGTTATTAGGTTTTTTTACTATGCTGAACAAAATAGCCATCTCAAAATTTCATCACGTGACTTTGGGAAAAAATGAGCATGGGAGGGGGCCTAGATCCCCTCCAATTTTTTGGTCATTTAAAAAGAGCACTAGAACTTTTAATTTCCGTTAAAATGAGCCCTCTCGCGACATTCTGGGACCCCTGGGTCGATTCGGTCAGCCCTGGGAAAAAACAAAATAAAAAATAAACAAAAACGCATCCATGATCTGTTTTCTGGCAAAAAAAAAATATAAAATTCCACATTTTTGTAGATAGGAGCTTGAGACTTCTACAGTAGGGTTCTCTGATACGCTGAATCTAATGGTGTGATTCGTTACGATTTTACGACTTTTAGGGGATTTTTTCCCTATATTTTCTAAAATAAGGCAAATTTTATCAGGCTCGTAACTTTTGATGGGTAAGACTAAACTTGATGAAACTTATATATATAAAATCAGCATTAAAATGCAATTCTTTTGATATAACTATTGGTATTGTTCCGTTTTTTAGAGTTTCGGTTACTATTTAACCGGGTCGCTCCTTACTGCAGTTCGCTACCATGAACTGTTTGAAAAAGAAAAAAAGGAGACACACTTGTGCTACCCAGGCAAAAAAGTGATTTTCCTTGGTGTTCAGGGTGGAGGAGTGTAATTGTACTACTGCAGGTTCTTGACCATACTGTTTCCAATTGTGCAGTTTTTATTTTGATATGAGACCTTGGGGTCTTAGGTTCTTTTTCGAAATCACCTTAGATTTGTTTTCGCGATAAACTTTTACTTTTAATATTAACCGATACAATTTTTACCATTCCTGGTTCAGTGTCAGATGGAAATTTTTCCTGAGTAGGCCTAGGCAGTTTTTGTCTAAACGCGTTTTTCAATTTCGGCTCCTATGGGCTGTGATTCGCTCTTTAATATGTTGCAGCTACTGCTGCAACCATGATATAGTATACATTATTGAGAGACGTGGGTATGTTTGACTTTTAATTTCCAAAAAGATGAATGGCATTCAGTTGAACCCTTCAGAGATTATTGAGGGGGTGTTGAACTAAATAAAAACACGTTATGTGCATACAGATTGTCAAAAGGCAGTACTTTGACAGATTGTCAAAAGGCAGTACTTTGACAGATTGTCAAAAGGAATGACTGGCTATATTAATTCAGAACTTTCAGAAAATGATGAGGGAGACGAGCAATTGACCAAGAGGAAATATCTGCATGCTACTGATACTACTGCTACAGCTACCACTACTACTACTACTACTACTACCACTACTACCATTACAACTACTGCTTCTGTAGCGAATCCTACCAAGGCTGAGGATAATCAAATTAACATCCGAGGAAACATTGAGGGGAAAGCTGTACTAAATCTAAACATACCATGTTGCACACAGCCTGTCAAAAGGGCGTACCAGCACTGTTTTTGGAAGAGCTTACCGTATCAAGATGAAACACCACGGGCATCATGAGGGGGATGTTCAACTGATATAAAGGTCAGTTGAATATCATCTACGGGGATAACTAAAATTCCCATTACAAGATCATGCAAAAAAAAATCAAAATGTTTAAAAAAATGTCTATATCTAAATTCTTCTTTTTTTTCTCTTTTTTTTATTTAAACATCATAAGCAATGGTACCTAAATTACACTTTGAAATGAATAGTTTTATTCTTTGAAGAAATCCATTTTGTTCTTTGAATTGAAATTATGCAATGATAAATCTATTCTGCTCTCTTAGACATTCTAAAGGAATATATTTAGAATGAAGAAAGCAAGATATGACGCAGACCCACGCCCAGAAGGCTCTAGGCTGTCCCTAGTAACTCTGTCTCCCGTCACGTACAACGCAAAGAAGCGTTTTCCCATATTCCGGCTTTGCTCTTTGCAATAAAACAGATTAGATCGACGTGATATTACGGCAGAACAATGTTGCCGTCGCAGCCATAACAGAAACTTGGAACCTGACTAAAGTGACAGGAAAACTCACCGATTATGCCCTGTATCTTAGAACAAGACAAGCTTACGGCGACCAGAGACTTGGCGGTGGAGTAGCCTTTTACGTGCGTGAAGATATTCCTATGAAAGAGCTACGTGAACTCCAAAGTACTGAACATGAGGCTGTGTGGGTTTGGTGCAAACCATCAGCCATGCCGCGTGCTTACTTATACATCATCTTTGCTTCAATCTATTACCCTAAATGTACTAAAAACCGCCGTGATCTTGTAACATACCTGTAAAAGACTGTCGACCACCTTCGTGCTTCTTCTGGAAACCCTGCTATTGTTGTGGCTGGGAGCTTTAACCAAACCAAGAAAGGCTGGCTAGCAACCCTCAAGCAGGTTGTAAATTTCCAAACACATGAATCCGGCAGCAAACTTGATTTAATCCTGAACAACCGTGAGACATATGACCGAGCCCCTGAATCTCTTCAAGGTTGCACCTTTCTACAGTTCTTTACCACGAACTGTTTGATCAAGGAGGCACACTCGTGCCTCTATAAAGAGGCGAACCACGACAATGTTAAGCGATCTTCGGTTCCAGTAGTCGCAGAGGGATGGGGAGGGATGCATTTCGTAGCCCGAGCCTGCCAACTAAGAAACCTGCCAAATTTCATCCCCCTCCGACTTTTCCTTCATGGGGAAAATCTGGCCGAAAGTTTCGACCCACCAACCCCAGCCCCCCTTTAACGTTGCCCGATCGGGCTGAAATTCACAAGTTAAGGTCCCCTAGGGCCCAGGAGCTTATTCGCGAAATTTCAGCTTGATCCGATAACTCCTTCCCTGTTTTCCAGAAACCACGCATAGCCACTTAATTTTCATATTCTTTTTTTTCTGCCACACCTACAGGTCACAGCCGACATCGGATCTGGGTGTACGAAGACTCATTTGATTCGGAATTCTCCGAGTAAGTTTCCTTGAAAGTTTCGTAGGAAAATCTTAACCCCCCGAAAGTTTCGACCCCCCAACCCCACCCCCCCACCCCGTTTAACGTTGTCTGATCGGGCTGAAATTCACAAGTTAAGGTCCCCTATGGCCCAGGAGCTTATCTGCGAAATTTCAGCTCGATCCGATAACTCCTTCCCTGTTTTCCAGAAACCACACATTAGCCTCTTAATTAACCCATTTCTCCATAAGAGCCCATGTTAATTTGAAATTTTTAAAAGTTATTTAAAAGTTATATTTACACACATGCAGGTGGTTAGCTCAGTCGGTAGAGCCTGGGACTTTTAATCCTCAGGTCAAGGGTTTAAGCCCCCTATCGGGCGGTTTTTTTCACAAAATATGAAAAAAACTTCGTTTTCTTAAAGAGCTAAAGAGGCTGCGTCCCAAAGTCGAACCTTAAAAATGTTTCCTATATAAGAAGGCATTTTTAGAATAAATTCTTTATTATAGGCTTTTGGACGTAGCGATCAAAATAAAAGTGTATAATTTTGATAACACCTGGACTGCTTATCATTTGAGGAATAACAGAATATTAGCTTCTTATGAGCAAAGGAAACATTTCGGTTATTCTATCTATTTTTTTTCTATTTTATACTATGATTTAAAAGTGGGGGGTTGGGGGGCGGCAGCCACCCAACTTCCTCTCCTAATTCCTGTACGAGGAGTACAGGAATTATTAAATTACATCCACCATAGATTGTAGAAAAACGTACAGAAATAATATAAAAAAACTCGTTTTCTGAAAGAGTTAAAGAGGCTGCGTCCCAAAGTCGAACCTTAAAACGTACAGGAATTAGGAGAGGCAGTTGGGGGGCTGCCGCCCCCCAAACCCCCCGCTTTTAAAGACTATTTTGTACAGGTTTTTTGTTGTGGGGGGCTGCCGCCCCCTAACCCCCCGCTCTTGGCTTCGGAAAGGCCCTCTTTTAATTAACAAAAATTTGAAATGAATTAATAATAGAATAACTTCGAAAAATGTTAAACACAAGAGGACAGGAGAACCATTGCGCCGAAACTAGTAATTAGTAACAATGAAGTCCCCCCCACAACAAGAAACCTGTACAAAAGAGCAACTTATTAGCTATTGCTGTTAGCTTTGACTTTTAAAGCGAGGTCACTTGTGGACAAAGGGTTTTCATCCAATACCTTATTCGGTACACTCTTTTGGTTTACCATAAATTTGACAAATATATAAAAATCTTATTGCATCTTACAGCGACATGGCCCGAAGAATCGGAAGAATTTGAAAAGAAAATAAGGGCTACTTTCCTTGAAATGAAACTTTGATTCACGTCATATGTATTTATTTTTTCAAATTTGTTCATTTCTAAAAGTCGGCTAAAAGTGTTAATATTTTGAACCGTTTCAAAGACCCTATTTTCAACATACGATTTTAAAGCAACACGAATGTAGTCCAACTAAAGTATAAACAGCAATAGCTCATATTTGAAAGAGTTTTGCGACTTTTCTTTCAATACTTGAAAGGTTTGATGGAAAAAGAAGTAGACAATCTATAAAGAGAGCACATTTTTGTCGAAACTTTATCTAAATAGTCATTTTATTTATTGATGAAAAAAGATGCATTCTATCCGAGGTAAATTTACTTGCATAAGATTATTTTGCGAGGAAAATACAGATGACAAGGCTATAGAAAAAATAAATCTATGATTTACCTAAAGCAATTTTCTCATTATTGGTATATCTAACTTTCTTCTAAGCATCACATACAAATCGTCAGTTTTTTTTCTATCCTAGCTGTCATTAGATGCGCTATTCGTTGCATGTGGGTTGCTTGTAGTGGCACCATTTAGGGGGGGGGGCTGATTTCTGGAGGGGCAAAATTTCAACCACATAATTCTTTGTTTATTCGTCCTTGTTCTACTTTTTTCTCTTTTTTTAACGTATTTCTACTATGAATCATTACTAGATAGCAAATTCAAGATACGCGACAATTATTGCATTTCAAGAAAGCATCCTGTTTTTGCCGTTCTCTCTAATTTATTTATGGCAAACCTTTTGGAAGGCGTTTGGAAAGTCCTTTCTGGGCTCGGAAACATTGAAGGTGTCTCCTGTAATTACTAAGTCCCATCAGTCGGCACATTTATGTGTAGGCTAACATCTGGAAAAAAGAGGGTATCCAAGCCTGGGTGTTTTGTATTCCAGTTTTGTATTTAGTTTCTGGTTACCCTTCATCAAATAAAGAACCATGAAACAGTGCTGAGTTATGTTCAAGTTCAAATCGGATTATTGAAACATAAGTTTATCCGGTGCGAGTGGCGAAAAAGGAAAATAAAAGCCCAAAGGAAAGAAGAAGAAATAAAGATGCAACGATGATTGGCTTCGTTTTTCAAACCGACTTAATGTTAAATATTAAGGAGAAAAATGACATTAATGTTAAAGTGTCTTACTTCCAAAATCTAATTAAAACAAAATACTTAGAATACTTCCCTGAGAAAAAAGTAAAATCATGTTCTCATGACTAACATTACAATGCTAGTCAGTTAAAAAAGCTAATTAAGCTTAAAATAAGTTTTTTTCAGAATAGTGAGACATCTGAAGCTAACTCACTGCGTAAACGTATAAAAAAAGAAATATGTAAATCTGTTTCTGCGTATTACAAATGTAAAGTCAAGGATTTGTTTTCTACTAAGCCAATTTCTGAATAAATTTCTTTCCTCCATAGTTCAAAGCCTCCCTCCCCTTTCTATAAACACTGATTATAATCTACACTCCTCCAGTTTCCCTATTATTTTGCCCTCAGATGTTGAGGCAAAAATTAAAAACATTAAAAAGTGCAGCACCTGTCCACTAGATATCCCAATTGTACTAATTAAATCCTTTGCAGACGTTCTTTCAGAACCTTTGTCTGTACTTTTTAATGAAATTACCTCTACTGGTAAGTTCCCTGATTATTGGAAATTAGATTGTATTACTCCCGTAAAAAAGATGAGAAGTAAACAAGATTTTTCTGGTGTCCGGCCCATTACACTTACTCCGATATTTTCCAAGATTTATGAAATGTTTTTAGCTGATTGGTTGAAAGTAAAAATAATCCCAAATTTTGACCAAATGCAATTCGAAAATTTGCGCTCTACCTCTACCTCACACTATCTGGTTCACCTGGTTGGACACTATATGTAATAAATATAAAGAACCCAATACCTGGCTCACAGTTGACCTACAAAAAGATTTTTATTTAATTAACCACAATACATTAGTAAAAAAAAACTAACCAAATGACTTCCTAGTTGACTCCTATTTACTAAAAATAATTTTGTCCTTCCTTTCTAATAGAACACAAGTCATCAAATACCTGAATGTATACTCTTATCCCCTTCTAAATTATAATGGTGTACCCCAGGGAGCCCTCTTAAGCCCAATTTTATTTCTTACCATGATAAACAGTCTTGGTGTCGATTTCCCATATAGGTGGAAATTCGTTGACAATTCAACTGTCTTAAAAACATGTTCCAAAAATCTAAATAGCAACCCAATGGATATGTTGGAGTCTGTATCAGATTAAGCTGTTGCTATTGATATGAGATTCAACCCTTTAAAGTCAGCAGTTTTAATAATTAGTTTCCTAAGAACTCCCCCTTCTTTCTCCTGCTCTAGCACCCCTGAAATGTCTCTTAAGGTCAATCTCCTAGGTTGAAAGCAAATTCTATTTCCAATAACATTGAAATACGTTACGAGATTTCCTCCTTTCTCATTGGCTTAATTGCTCCTTGAGGGTTGTACCAGAATATCTAAAGACTGTTGAATTTCCCTGAACATTAAGACCGGATTTAAAGGGAATTTAGATTTTTCACATGTCTAATTGGTAACAGCTGACCATTTGAATTTGGTTGATTACAAGTCAGATAACAGTTTAGCATTTGAATTTTCACGATGGGCAGAAAAAAATACAAAAACAAAAAAGGGACGGGAAAACCTGAGACATTAGTAAGTTCTATCTCAACGTTATAGTAGAATGTATTACTTTTATTCATTTACAAGTTACTATTTCAAACAGTTCGTGGTAAAAAACTGTAGTAAGAAGCGACTAGGCTCAATAGTGACCAAAACTCTAAAAAACAAAGTTTTGATACAAATAGTTACATCAAAAGAAATGCATTTTAATACTAATTTTAAATATATAAGTTTCATAAAGTGTAGTTTTACCGGTCAAAAGTTACGAGCCTGAGAAAATGTGCCTTATTTTAGAAAATAGGCGGAAATACCCTCTAAAAGTCACAGAATCTTAAAAAAATCACACCATCAGAGTCAGCATATCCGAGAAACCTACTGTAGAAGTTTCAAGCCCCTATCATAAAAATGGTGGAGTTTTGTATTTTTGCCAGAAGACAGATAACGGGTGCGTATTTTTTTGTTTTGTTTTTTTTGTTTTTTTCCTCAGGGGTGATCGTATCAACCTAGTTGTCCTAGAATGTCGCAAGAGGGTTCATTCTAACGTAAATTAAAAGTTATAGTGTCCTTTTTAAGTGACCAAAAAATTGGAGAGCACCGAGACCCCCTCCAACACACATTTTTCTCCAAGGTCACCGGATCAAAATTTTGAGATAGCCATTGTGTTTAACTTAGTCAAAAACCTAATAACTATGTCTTTGGGGATGACTAAATCCACCACAGTTCCCGGGGGAGGGGCGGCAACTTATAAACTTTGACCATTGTTACACATAATAGTTGTTAATTATGAAGTGTACAGACGTTTGGGGGGGACTTTTTTTGTGTTGGGTTTAGGGTGGGTTGGGAGGGGGGCAGGTTAAGTGGGAGGATCTTTCCATGGAGGAATTTTTCATGAGGGAAGAGAATTTCCATGAAGGGGTCGTAGGATTTTCTAGCATCATTTACAAAAAGACAATGAGAATTTTTTTTTTTTTTCAACTGGAAGTAATGATCAACATTAAAACTTAAAACGAACATAAAATATTACTTATATAAGGGGGTTCATCTCTTCCACAATACCTTGCTCTTTACGCTAAAGTATTTTTAGTAACTCTAACTAGTTATTCTACGGCCTTTGTGATTCAAGGGTCATTCTGAAAGATTTAGGACAAAATTCAAGCTTTATTGTAAAGAACGAGGTATTGACGAGGGGGCAAACCCCGTCACAATAAAAATATACAATTATATAAGTTCGTTGCATAAGCTAATTCGTAAGGTACGTATGTATATTACTAACAAAAACGTTTGTAAAAAAATAAAACAAATCTAGTTGTATTTTTAAGTAACCAAAAATTGGGAGGTAACTAGGCCTCCTCTCCCACCCCCTTTTTTTACCGAAATCGTCCGATCAAAACTATGAGAAAACCATTTAGCTTGTAATTAGCATAAAAATTGCTTCTCCAGACTAAACATCCGTATGATATATGGGTAGATTATTGCAAAATATATCGTGCGAAGAGTATGTTCCGGCAGAATATGCTTCAATCTTTTGAGGATGCCAACTCCAAGTGCAACTTTGGTGGAGATAATGTCGCTATGATGCTTCTACGATAGATTAAAATCAATATGGAAGCCGAGGTACCGCAGTGATATAGCTTGTAAAATAGGTTTTTCACCAAATAGAACTTTACTAAATACATCAACAGAATCACCCACTCCACAGAATGTCAGTAAAAAATTTTCTTTACATTCACACACAGCAAACTTAAACTCGTAAACATCTCTAATCTTTTGAGAGTAATAAGAGCTTTTGCTATTAAATTATCTGCAGATTTTGCAAATTTTGTTAGCAATAATGTTAGTAATATATGTATCCTTTAGATAAACGTGCATCATGTTCACGTAAACTAAATAAAGTAAAGGGCCCAGCACAGACATTTTGCTATTTATAATGTTAGATATCGTCGTATGAGTGTCTACACCAGGTAACTACTTTAACCCATGAAATACAAGGCTATCAAGCATGGACTCTTGATCATAATTATCAAGCTTTTTTTCTATTCGACCAATTCTCTCGTCCAAATTTTCAATTTGAAATCTCAGACTACCTAGTAGAGCCTGCTCAATTTTTGCAAACTATGGATTAAACTCGAGCGTGATTGAATCATAAACCTGGCTGATTATCAGTTCAGTACCTTCTTTTTTCAGTGAATTTGGATCATTGAACTTTTCAGTAACTGAAAGTAAATGAATGTAAGGAGCAACATTAAAACTTAAAACGAATAGAAATTACTCCGTATATATAGGGGCTTTTCCTCCTAACGCCCCGCTCTTTACGCTAAAGTTTGACTCTTTCTATTAACTTTATTTTTAAAACAGTAAGAAACTTTAGCGTAAAGAGTGAGGCGTTGAGGAGGAAAAGCCCCTTTCATATGCGGAGTAATTTCTGTTCGTTTTAAGCTTTAATGTTGCTCCTTACTTTCATTTAAAAAAGCTTGTTTTTTTTTTATTTAATTTCTGGACGTTTTTGAATTCATTCATGTTTTGATCTTGGCTCTCCGCACATAATAATTAAAGCGAAATTTGCACATGAATTAATTGCAATTAATCGGAACATTTTGAGAAAAAGGAGCGAGGGAGGAGGCCTAGTTGCACTCCAAGTTTTTGATCACTTAAAAAGCAACTAGAACTTTTAATTTTTTACATATGTTTTCATTGGTAAAAAATATTCGTAATTACGAATGAACTTACGCAACGAACTTCTATATCCGTATGTTTTTATTGCGTATATGAGGGGGTTCAACCCTCGTTGATACCTCGCTCATTACATTAAAGCTTAGATTTTGTCCCAATTCCTTAAGAATGACCTCTGAATCACAAAGACCGTAGAATAAATAGTTGAAATTACTAAAAATACTTTAGCGTAAAGAGTGAGGTATAACGAGAAGGTAAACCCCTGATATGCATAATAATTTTTGTTCGTTTTAAATGCTGCTCCTTACTTTCAGTAGAAACAAACTTTTCATATTTATTTTTTCATTGTTTTTTCAAATAATGCTCGAAAATCCTGCGCCACCTCAATTGAAATTCACTTCCTCCATGAGAGGTTTCTCCATGGAAATATCCTCCCATGTAACCCTCCCCCCTCAAATCTCCCCCCTAAACCAAAAAAATCCCCCTGAAAACGTCTGTACACTTCCCAGTAGCCATTGCTATATGTAAACATGGGTCAAAGTTTGTGACTTGCAGCCCCTCCCACGGGGACTGCGGGGGAGTGAGACGTCCCTAAAGACATAGTTATTAGGTTTTTTGACGATGGTGAATAAAATGGCTATCGCAGAATTTTGATCCGGTGACTTTTGGGAAAAAATGAGTGTGGGAGGGGGAGTAGGTGCCCTCCAATTTTTTGGTCACTTAAAAAGGGCACTAGAATTTTTAATTTCCATAAAAATTAGCCTTCTTGCGATATTCTAGGACCACTCAGTCGATAAAATCACCCCTGGAAAAAAAAAGGAAAAACAGAAAAAAAAAACAAAAAAACAAATAAACACGCATCCGTGATCTGTCTTCTGGCAAAAAAAATGCGAAATTTCACATTTTTGTAGATAGGAGCTTGAAACTTCTACACTATGGTTCTTTGATACGCTGAATCTGATGGTGTTAAGATTGTATGACTTTTAGGGGGTGTTTCCCCCTATTTTCCAAAATGAGGCAAATTTTCTCAGGCTCGTAACTTTCGATGGGTATAACTGGTCTTGATGAAACTTATATATTTAAAATCAGCATTAAAATGCAATTCTTTTGATGTAACTATTGGTATCAAAATTCCATTTTTTAGAGTTTCGGTTACTATTGAGCCGGGTTGCTCCTTACTACAGTTTGTTACCACGAACTGTTTGATTGGTTATATTTTCCAGCAGATGACTTCTTGTTTTCTCCAGCTGGGCTTCAGTTGTAGCTAATTGTTCGTAAATCAGGGCGATACTTGAAGACACCGAGTTAGACCCTAATTTATCTTTTGCTTCCAGGGCTTAAAAGGTCTTAGAAAAAGTTTCGTAAATTTCTGTGGTATTAGCAAGTTTATGTGGCACTTTGTATTTACAAAGTGACATATAGTGATCGTAAATTCTGTCAGTCTGTCTGTCTGTCTTTCCCTGTTTTGCTAGTTTAGGCACTTCCAGATAAGCTTGGACGATGAAATTTGGCAGGCGTATCAGGAACCAGACTAGATTAAATTAGAAATAGTCATTTTCCCAATTCGATCATCTGTGGGGAGTGGGGAGACGGTTAATTCAGAAAAAAGACCGGTTTGAAACTTGGTGGAAAAAATGAGAACAAATCCTAGATACGTGATTGACATATTCGGGACGGGTCCGCTCTATTTGGAGAAGTAGGGAGGAGGGTTAATTGTGAAAAATGAGAAAAATCAGTACCAGACAAGATTATATTAGAAATAGTCATTTATCCGACTCGACCGTCTGTAGGGGGGGGAGGGTGGAGGGACGGTTAATTCGAAAAAATGAGGTATTTTTAAGTTACGATGCAGTGATCGAATCTTAATGAAATCTCATATTTAGAAGGATCTTGCAACTCAGATCTTTTATTTTAGATCTGGCTGAATCCAGTTTTATTGGGGGGAGTTGTGGGGGGGACCCCACAATGAGCACACATCCAAGATACGTAACCGACGTAACTGGACCAGATCCACACTCTTTGGGAGAGTTGGTATTTGTAATTTATGGACGGGTGATAAGATCTTAATGAAACTTCATATTTAGAACGATCTTGTGCTTCAGCACTCTTGTTACAAACCCTGACAAGATCCGGTGACAGTAGCCAGAGGCGGAGGGGGAAACCAAAAATCTTGGAAAATGATTAGAGTGAAGATATCGGGATAAAACTTGGTGGGTAGAATAAGCAAATATCGTAGATACGAGATTGACGTAACTGGACGGATCCACTCTCTTTGGGGGAGTTGGGGAGGGGAAGGGTTAATTCTGACAAATTAGAAAAAATGAGGTATTTTTAACTTAGGAAAGAGTCATCAGATATCAATGAAATTTGATGTTTGGAAGGATATCGTGTCTCATAGCTCTTATTTTAAATTCCGAACGGATCCGGTGATATTGGGGGGAAACTGGAAGGGCAAAAATTATGGGAAACGCATAGAGTGGGGGGATCGGAATGAAACTTGGTGGTAAAAACCATCGTAAGTCCTAGATATGAGATTGACGCAACTGGAACGGATCTGCTCTCTTCGGGAGAGTTGGGAGGAGGAGGGTTAATTCTGAAAAATAAAAAAATAAGGTATTTTCAACTTACGAAGGAGAGATTGGACCTTATTGAAATTTGATATATCCAAGGATATCATGTCTCAGAAAACACTTAGAGTATAGGGGTCGTGATGAAACTTGATGGTAAAAATAAGTACAAGTCCTAGAAACGGGATTGACATAGCCGGAACGGATCTGCACTCTTTAGGGGATTTGGGGGGGGGGAGGGGGAGGGTTAATTCTAAAAAATACACAAAATTAGGTGTTTTAACTTATGAAAGAGCGATCGTACCTTAATGAAATTTCATATTTAGAAGGACCTCGAAAACCAGATCCCCCATTTTAAATCCCTACCAGATCCAGTGTCATTAGGGGGGGGGCGGAAATATTGGAAAACGCTTAAAGCGGAGAGATCAGGATGAAACTTGGTGGAACGAATAAGCACACGTCCAAGATAGGTGACTGACATAACCGGCTCGGATCTGCTCTCTTTGGTGGATTGGGGGGGGGGGAGTAATTCGGTAAAATTATAAAAAATGAGGTATTTGTAACTTGCGAACGGGTGTTCAGATCTTAATGAAATTTGATATTTAGAAGGATCTTGTGCTTTAAAACTCTCATTTTAAATCCCGACCGGCATTAAGCCTTTGATTTTCCTCTTAAAGCAAGCTATTGATTCTTAGAATTTTACTAGAGCTCACATCACATGAGCTCTTGGCTCTTCTTGAGCTCGTCACAAGTGCCATATGAGCTCTTAGCTCTTGTTTTTGACGAATAGTATATAAATATAAGTAGATTCAAAAATTTATTAAATACCCCTAAGAGGTTTCCTTCCTCCCTTACCTGTATTTATGACCCCAGGGCAAGATTGCCCAATGTTTATTATGTACCTTCAAGAACATATGACTTTAAATGACATTAATTTAATAGTATATGCATTACTCTGTAAAGCAAAGTATATGATTACCGCGGTTCCAAACCGGGGTAATCAGTCATTTATGAACGAGCCTATAAATCGTCAACTATATGAGATGTTGGGGAAAAACCAAAATATTCTAAGATACGGCACTATTGGGAATAAAATGAGATCCCGTGGAACTAAAATGGACGAATATCCTACAACTTTAGATAAAAAAAAATAATGTTCGTATATTTTATAGGCCTACAATCGGCGTTTCTTTACTTTTAAGAGCCAATAATGTTTAAAATAATGTGTTAAAGAATAACGTTCTTTTTTTAAAATAATATTCATACATTTTATAGGCCTACAATCGTTATTTCTTTACCTTTAAAGGCCGACAATGTTTAAAATAATGTGTTTTTAAGAATAATGTTCTTTTTAAGAATAACTTTCTTTTTAAAAATAATGTTCATACATTTTAAAGGCCTACAATCAGTGTTTCTTTACTTTTAAAGGCCAATAATGTTTAAAATAATGTGTCTTTAAGAATATTGT
Organism: Artemia franciscana; assembly: GCF_032884065.1. Lineage (NCBI taxonomy): Eukaryota > Metazoa > Arthropoda > Branchiopoda > Anostraca > Artemiidae > Artemia > Artemia franciscana. Next base: position 41,803,339 of record NC_088871.1, read on the forward strand.
TCTTTTTAAAAATAAAGTTCATACACTTTATAGGCGTACAATCGGTGTTTCTTTACTTTTAAAGGCCAATAATGTTTAAAATGATGTGTTTTTAAGAATAATGTTCTTTTTAAGAATAATGTTCTTTTTAAAAATAATGTTCATACATTTTATAGGTCTACAATCGGTGTTTCTTTACTTTTCAAGGCCAATAATGTTTAAAATGATTTGTTTTTAAGAATAATGTTCTTTTTAAAAATAATGTTCATACATTTTATAGGTCTACAATCGGTGTTTCTTTACTTTTAAAGGCCAATAATGTTTAAAATGATTTGTTTTTAAGAATAATGTTCTTTTTAAAAATAATGTTCATACATTTTATAGGTCTACAATCGGTGTTTCTTTACTTTTAAAGGCCAATAATGTTTAAAATGATGTGTTTTTAAGAATAATGTTCTTTTTAAAAATAATGTTCATACATTTTATAGGTCTACAATCGGTGTTTCTTTACTTTTAAAGGCCAATAATGTTTAAAATGATATGTTTTTAAGAATAATATTCTTTTTAAAAATAATGTTCATACATTTTATAGGTCTACAATTGGTGTTTCTTTACTTTTAAAGGCCAATAATGTTTAAAATGATGTGTTTTTAAGAATAATGTTCTTTTTAAAAATAATGTTCATACATTTTATAGGTCTACAATCGGTGTTTCTTTACTTTTCAAGGCCAATAATGTTTAAAATGATTTGTTTTTAAGAATAATGTTCTTTTTAAAAATAATGTTCATACATTTTATAGGTCTACAATCGGTGTTTCTTTACTTTTAAAGGCCAATAATGTTTAAAATGATTTGTTTTTAAGAATAATGTTCTTTTTAAAAATAATGTTCATACATTTTATAGGTCTACAATCGGTGTTTCTTTACTTTTCAAGGCCAATAATGTTTAAAATGATTTGTTTTTAAGAATAATGTTCTTTTTAAAAATAATATTCATACATTTTATAGGCCTACAATCGGTGTTTCTTTACTTTTAAAGGCCAATAATGTTTAAAATGATGTGTTTTTAAGAATGATGTTCTTTTTAAAAATAATGTTCATACATTTTATAGGTCTACAATCGGTGTTTCTTTACTTTTCAAGGCCAATAATGTTTAAAATGATTTGTTTTTAAGAAAAATGTTCTTTTTAAAAATAATATTCATACATTTTATAGGCCTACAATCGATGTTTCTTTACTTTTAAAGGCCAATAATGTTTAAAATAATGTGTTTTTAAGAATAATGTTCTTTTTAAAAATAATGTTCATACATTTTATAGGTCTACAATCGGTGTTTCTTTACTTTTCAAGGCCAATAATGTTTAAAATGATTTGTTTTTAAGAATAATGTTCTTTTTAAAAATAATGTTCATACATTTTATAGGTCTACAATCGGTGTTTCTTTACTTTTAAAGGCCAATAATGTTTAAAATGATGTGTTTTTAAGAATGATGTTCTTTTTAAAAATAATGTTCATACATTTTATAGGCCTACAATCGGTGTTTCTTTACTTTTAAAGGCCAATAATTTTATCTGCTTTGTAACAGCCGTGTAACCTAACAAATTCCCATTCGTATGAGGTGTTAAAAATGATATTGCCTCAAGGTGTTGTTGCCAATTATACATGTTTTCAACTTCCTTTTATATCTGGTCGTAATAATAAGGAGATGTCAACATTCTTAATGATATTCTGGCAAACCCCTTAAGGAGTGCTTAAGCCAATGAGAAAGTAGAAAATCTTGAATACTAAGAATTATTGCTAAAAATCATCTCTCATAACTACAAACTTAAGAATCTTTGGGATTATTAATCAGTATAAGATCTACAAAATGACAAAAAAATCAATGCTGTATGATTAGTACAACTCTTTTAAATAGTAAAGGAAGAATATCTTAAATGGCAAATTTTAAAGGAAACTGATGATAATAAAAAAAAAAATTCACGGCCAAAAATTTTGAAATCTTGTGGCAAATCGAGAGGCTACTTTACAATTCTCTACATCTTCCAAAAGTAATTTTATTACTACTTTTAAAAATTAGAGGTGTCCCCACTAATTAATTTTTTATGAAGCTCTAAAGAATAAAAATGCAAATTTGTTCGGCCTATTCATGTTAAAGCTTTCAATGAAGCCACAATAATTTTTTCATCAAAGAATCTGCTCGTGTCTGCTGTTAATACGCATTTCACTGCTATAGGAAAATAGCATTGGCTTCAAACCTCGGAGATTGACCTTAATACTATGAAATTACCAGGTGTTACCATCTCAAGCGACTTAAAATAAGATTACCTCGTTAATGATTTTTTAAAACGTACAAATACTACATTTTCTCTCCTCAAACACCTCAATAAACTTAAATGTCCTAAATCACATTATTAGAGGATTTTTCTCTCTTTTGTACGTCCTACCCTCGAATAAGCTTGTCCTGTTTGGCATCCTGGCATCTCCAATGAATTGTCGGACAGAATAGAGGAAGTTCAAAAAAGGTGCCTAAGAATTATTTTCAATGAGAGTAAAGTGCCTTACATTTTCCTTCTTCGGAAAGCAAATCTAGTCACCCTTAAGGAAAGGACAGCACACATTTCCTTGCGTTTTTCCCACAATGTCGTGCATCACCTTCATACTATTTCTCGTTTTCCTAGTGATCATTTATACACAACCCCCCCCCCCCCCGTACTCGCCCCCAACGTTTTGTTTCAAGAAAGATCCCTCTTCTTGCCCCAATAAGAGTTTCCACTGACAAATATAGAATAGCGTTCATCCCTCACATAGTTGAAATTTTAAATCAATAGCCCCTCCCCCCTCTTCTATTTCACTTTTGCCCTTGTCTTTGGCACAATCCTTTCATTAATTGTAAATATTTTATTTTAACAACTAATTTTACTTGATTTTAAGTTGTTTTTTTTTACAGGTATTTGACTGAGAATGTAAATTCAGCAATTTTTCCCTCTAAACTGTGATTTTCTTTTATCCATCACCCTTTCTGTTTTTGTTTTTGCCGTTAATCACATAATGTTCATTTTATTTCTTGTATTTGGACCATTTTTTTTTCATTGGCTGTAAATTTCTTTTGACCATTCTTTTGCTTGATTAGTGTTTCTTCTACTTTTGTTCTGCTGTATTAGTTGTTTCTTTGTTTTGCTTTTTCTTTCTAGATATATGAAGCGAATTCAGCTCTATTAGAGCTTGTAATAGCCTTTTGAAAATAAATATTATCTTATCTTATCAAAGTTGCAAATTTTGTCGAGTATAGGGTAAACTAGAATATAACCATCGGTGAAGCAGTGGTAAAAGAAGTAACTGGGACAACACTTTTAGTTTATTTTTAATTAAAACTTGATCACTCTCTAGGATAGTGATGCTGGGACGTCAAGGGACAAGCCACCGGCAACCGAAGTTTTATCAACAAATGAGCAGACCGTGGACGTAAGAAATATTTCTGAGGAGACAAATCTGCGTGAGCCCAAAACAGAGGAAATGGCTACCAGAACGGTAAGTACCGATTTGTCCGTGAACCCGTATAATAAACCCCTGCCAACCAGTTTTGACTAACTATCCCACCACTGTCATCGGGAATCGTAAAAGAAAATTTAACAGCTCCTCTTTCTTGGCACACCCATGGCTCGAATATTCGAAAGAACAGGACTCGGTGTTCTGTTTCAATTGCCGACATTTCAGTGGGTCCTCGCTAAGATCTGGCAAAAGGTATGGAGCTGGAGCTTTCATTGACGTAGGATTTAAAAAGTGGAAAGGCATTTCTGAACTAATACGGCAGCAGGAAAGCAGTGACCGACGCAAAGCATGCACTATTTCTCTGATTCAGTTTAAAGCTATTGAGACGCAGGCGGCCAAATCTGTTGCGCTATGCCTCTCCAAAGAACAAAAAAGGAAATACTAGAGAATAGACAGTAAGTAAAAGCTCTACTACAAACTACAGCATTACTTGGACGGCAAGATCTTCCGTTTCGTGGCCATGGTGAAGGAGAGTCTAGTGTCAATCAAGAAAATTTCGTAGAGACAGGACATCTTTTAACGGAAATCAACCCAGACTTGATGAAAAACTCTCGTAAGGCCTATGACCATTACATGTCACACGAGTACCAAAACGACTACATTGAGGTCATAGGAAACGAAATTAAAAGTTCTATAGCGAATGAAGTCGGAGAAGCCAAATCTTTTGCCGTTCTTGCTGACGATACAAAAATCCTCTCGAAAAAAGAACAACTCGTGATCTTACTACGCTATGTTTATGACCTGAAAATCAAAGAAAGAGCCATAGGTTGCTACCACATGCGCAAGGTTGACGCTTAGAGTTCGGCCTTCATTTACAACGAAATAAAGGGTATCGGCTTGACTAGTCAAAGCGTGTTGGACAATGCTATGACGGGGCCAGTAAAATGAGCGGAGAGTTTTCAGGAGTACAGACCTGTCTCCGGGAAAAGCACAACAAGCGGTGTTCACAAAATGTCATTCCCATAGAATTAACCTTGTCAGTGATTATATGCAGAAAATGCAAAGAATTCCATCAGTATTTTCAGTTTTGCAAACAGTTTACAGTTTCGCCTCCAACAGCGACACTCGATACCAATTGTTAATTGAGGCCCAGAAAACTACCAATGTGCCTGTACTAACGCTTGAAAGGACAGTAGTGAAACGTTGATCTTATCGGTATAGATTAGTGGCTAAGATCCTGGTTAGATATGACTGCATACTCGTAGTTGCGTCAGTAGTTCAAGAATCTTCTGATAGGGAGGCAGCAGCAGAAGCTACGGGCCTTCAGAGCCAGCTAGAGTCGTTTCCCTTCATATTCAGTTTGCTTGTCATTCACGAAGTTCTTGCAGTGATAAAACCTCTTTTTACTAACAACTACAGACAGCAAATCTGGTCATCCCAGAAGCTTGCACTTCAATCAGTGCAACAAAGAACGAACTGAGGAAAATGTGTGATGACGAGTATTTTCTTGTCCTATACGGCAAGTCTAAAGAAATGGGCATTAATATCGGAGCTGATCTGTAGGAAACAAGTACTCTCTCTTCAGCCATACCTGCTAAATCAAAACGAGTTCAGAAGATATCCAAAAGATTAAGAGACTATTTTACGACAAATACAATTGGAAAGTATAACATTGACTCTGAAAGCATAACAACGGAAGATAAAATCCGGAGAGAATTCTACGAGGTTTTGGACAGAGCGTTAAATGAGTTTGAAGAGCCTTTTTCTGTCCAGCTGCCAGTGCTAGAAGCCACACGTTACCTTAACCCCAAATCCAAAGATTTTATGGAGTCACTGACTCAGGAGTTTCTGATTTATACAGTAAGTGTTCCATTTTGATAATGTTTTTGGTCTCTAAATAAGCTGCAATATGCGAACCCCAAAGGTATTATGGTACCTAAAGGCATGTTCGAAAATTAAAACATTTTAGTTGTTCTACGGCTTTCAAAATCTAAGCTCACGTAGGAAGTCTGGGCTTCAGAAGCGACCGTGAGTTACACAGAGTTGGCATATATTCTCTTTTCAATACGGGGAGGTAGCTTGAATTGTTTCTATACATGAGTTATTCCATTTCATAGACATGCAAACTAATGAATATTTTTCAAATGTTGAAATATATAAGGAGTGAACCGAGGTAATGTGCGTTAGCAAACATACAAATTGACAGTAATAGAAAATCTCTACTAGGGACATTATGAGACTTTTTGATATTTGTTGACGCTACAAACTTTCACGTGCCATGTTTCATATGGTATTTTGGTTCGATCTAAGTTTAAAAACGAAGCAGAGAACACCCTTACTTGCAAACTAAACAAATTAATTAAAGAAAATGGTCTCTGTGAACCCTAATCAAGCCAACCGGCCTTCCCGACTGTTTTATCTCTGAAAATTGCATACCATTTGCTATAATACCCATATTCATATGTATATATAATATCTACTTTTCACTATGATATACATAATATCCATAATGTAATGCTATAATATCTTTACCCAAAAATATCAACGAATTTCCTTTTTCAGTCCATTTAATTTCTTACTAACTTGACCTACTTTGACTTATGTCTTCTACCGGGCGCTGCTCGGCGTAGAGAGTGACGTCTGCCTCTTCCATCCGCTTCGGTCCATAGTGAGCATTTGCGCTTGGCCCGGTCTGATGTTTTCCATCGTCAGGAACTCGGACAGGCTGTCAAACCGACGTTTCTTCGGTCGGCCACGAGGTAGATTCCAACTGCTTTGATAGGTTCGAATTCGTAGATCGTCTTTGCGGGTAGATATGGTGGCATTCAAAGCAAGTGCTTGAGCCATCGTAAGGTTCGCTCGGCTGCTTCAGTCAAAAACCAAGATTGCTTTGTGAGCTGCAGAAGCTTCTCATTGCAGACAAAGTCGCACCATCGTAGGTCCTCGATCCTCCTCAGGCTCTTCGACTAAAACACGTAAATTTCCTTGAGGGTTGCAGCTGATACTTTCCATGTTTCAGCTCCGTAAAGCATCACAGAGCCGACTAGGGTGTTGAGGATCCGCAGTTTCGTTGCACGACTGATGTTCGGTTTCGCCAGAGGTGATGGTTCAGTCTGCCCATGGCAGAAGACGCTTTGGATAATCCCGCTTACAGCTCGGGGAGAAGCGAGCCATCTGAAGAAATTATAAAGCCCAAGTATGTGAACTCTTGAACAGCTTCGATGCCAGTGGTGCTGTCCAGGCTAATTCGAGAATTAACAGTAGGAGAAGACGGTTCTATGGCCATAATTTTAGTTTTGTTCCAGTTCGCATGCAGTCCTACTTTGACAACCTCTACTTGTAGAATTCGGAGCGCTTCCAGTAGCTGCTCCATGGAGTCCACCAGAATGGCCAAGTCATATGCAAAATCACCCTCTGTGATGGCACGATCTCCGAATTTGAGCCTAAGGCTGATACAGGAAGTGGTTTTTGTCATAATATAATCTAAGATGACATTGAGGAGCTCTGGGGCCACTTCAAATCCTTGGCGCACTCCTGTCGTGATTTGAAAAAACAGGCTGCTCAGGCCGTTTATTTGTTCACAGCTCTCCATCCCATGGTGCAGCATGTTGAGAAATCTGCAATATTTCTCAGGTAGGCCAGTCAACTCTAGAATCCACCAAATAGCTTGTCAATTGACTGAGTCAAATGCTTTCTGCTGGAACTCTGTGGTCTTCTCTACTATTTGTCGAATTGTGAAAATCAGCTCGATGGTCCGACATAAAACCAGCTTGATCCGATCAACGGATTTTTAGAATGGTATTCCGACATTGATCCAGCAGGACCATTGAAAATAGTTTGCCAGGAAATGACAGTAGGGTTATTCCCCGGTAGTTGGAGCAGTCGTTTCTTGAAGACACCTTTCCGCCAATTTTTGGAAATTATCTATGTTTGCCAGATTGTTGAGAACAGGGTGTGGAGAAACAGGAGCATTGCAGGACCTCCATATTTTAGCAGCTCTAAGCTTAATCCACAGATACCAGCAGCTTTATTATTCTTGGGCCTTTTTACTACATATTCGATTTCAGAAGGGTTGAAAGGCTCGTCTGGAGGAGCATCTGTTTCAGGAGTTTGACTGCTAGGTTGGCTGGGACTATCATTAGGAGGTACAGACGGAATATTTTTGTTATGGAGGGAACAAAAGTGGTCCTTCTACCACTCAAGATAAGATCATTCATCAGAAGGAAGTGTCACATCCCTGGACAGGACGGGACCAAAGGTGGGAGTTTTATTTTCTGTGATGTTTCGGATATGCTCGAATAGGCTACACATGTCTTTCTTTTTTGCTGCCAGTTCGATCTCATTGGCTTTCCCTACAACAAACTGGGTTCTTTCCAAGTGAATGAGTCTGGTCCACACTCCATTGAGCCTTCGATATGTGGTGGTAATGTCCCCAAGAAGTCTTTACTTTTTGACTTTCAGTGTTTCATTAGTTAGCCATGATTTCCTTGGGTAACTCCTTTTGCCAAGCAGTGGTTGTGCTGCTTCCCTGGTCTGCGATTTAAAATGCTTCCAATGATCTTCGGTGATATTAAGTGAGCCAAGGGGCTCGAGCAATTCAATATCTCAACACTGTACTTCAGGTGAGTATCTGGAACCTTTAGTTTCCCAATATCTGCAGATACAGGTTTTTTTTCCAATCGTTTTGCTTGGAGGCGAAGCCGGAAATCGGCACACACAATTCTGTGCTCTGCGTTTCCAAGCCCTGCTGATTTGTAAGTTCTGCGGTTCTTCACTGATGATCTCCAGTGCTTGGAAATGATGACACAGTCAATCATCTTCTTTGTGAGACCGTCGTTACTATACCAAGTGTACTGGTGGATAGTTTCACTTTGGAAGTATGTGTTTGCGAAGCAAACGTCGTGAGATCGGCACAGTTTAAGTTGGCAAAGTCCATTTTTGTTAAGTGGGTCGGGGGATAAAGGACCAATTGTGCTGCACCAAACGTCCATATCATCACGGAATGTCGCATTGAAGTCACCGAGGAGAACAGTTATGTCATGGGAGGGGGGCACTGTCGCAAGGCATCTGGACAAAGCAGAGTTGAAATCCTTGTTAGTCACATCATCAGAATCGTTGGTTGGGGCATAGCATACGATGACGGTCATCTTGGTATGCTTGTGTCCAAAGCGGGCCTTCATTAATAAGTCGGATACGGCTTCGTGTAAAAGTAAGGCCTTCTTGCAGGTCTCTTTAGTGCAATGCCAACGCCATTCCTTCTCGTGTTTCCTCCAGACCAGAGCAACGAGTCACTGTTACCTATCTGTTCTTCTTCGCTTCTGGTAAGACGAGTCTCTGTAAGACCTGCCATCGACACTTTATTCTTGCAAAGTTCTTCGGAGAGTAGATTCTTTGACGCAGGTACATGCAGAGTCAAGAAATTCTAGGTGGCTGGTCGTAACCCCATTTGGTCCATGAGGTTTAGTCTGTCAGTCTTTCTGACGTCGTCAGCATGTCAGTTGACGGGTGATGGTTGAGATCTTAAAAAGATTCTGGGTCCGAGGCTATGTTTTCACTTTTCGTAGAGCTTAATTTTCGAGTGGAGGGTTACTAGCCCAACCGACCTAGGCCTGGAATCTGATTAGAGATTGGTTAAACCTTGGTACTAAGATTCCCAGGGTGGGCTTTACCTGCCACATGAGGTTGCGGCCTATGAGTAGAATAAATATTTATAATTGATTTTCATAAAATAAGAATAAGTAATTATATCATTCTCCCCGTCCCCACACATTGGGAGAAATTAAGAATTTCCTACGATCTTCCTTACCAAGTATTTCTTTTTATGTGCAAGCGGTAAGAATTTACCTCATACCGATATCACCCACTAATTTTCATATGAAAACTCCCAAAAATAGAGTTTCAGTTCCAAAATAGCAAAAGCAATCAAACTGTCTGTTAATACAAAATAGTCCTTTAAATTTTTTTTATTTCCCTTTGGAGTGCAATTTACACATAGAATTTACGAAATGTTTGCGGTCAGACAAATGTAGCAAGGACAACAGCTCAAAAGAATAAAAACATATTTCCTATTATTTACATGTAGTATTTGCTATTGGGAAGTAAGCAGTCATTTTCCGGGAGGCGAATTTTCTCTGGCGGAATTTTCAATGGTGGTATTGTGGGGGATGCCACCTGTGAAATATTTCGCTCTTTACGCTGAGTTATGACTTAGTATCCCAATCCTTTACGAACAATAAATGAAACACATAGTTCGTTTAGTTAGGCCAATAAGAAGATTTTTTAAAGTACTAAAACACTTTAGCGTAAAGAGCAAGATGTTGAATAGGAGCAACCCCCTCATATAAGCAACAATTCCTGTTTTTTTAGGTTTTAATGTTGATCCTTACTTTTAATTGAAAAAACCTGTTTTTTGTTTAATCACTCAAAGGCACAAATAATTCTCAAGGGAAAACATTGAAATGCTGCTGATTTTGAATTGCTGACATTAGCCAGTTGTCTTTTTTTTCTTTATCTAGAGGCTGAGCCCGTGTAATTTCAAACCTAGATTTTTTGTGGTGTCCATTTATGTCATCAAAATTTGTTTGATACTATTCACTTTTTGGGAAAAAGTATGCCAAATATTCTTTAATTACAATTTCTGTTATTGAATTTTGACAAAACGAAGACTTAATTAATTTGAGCAAAGAACTGATGGGATATATCGAAATCCATATAACAAATATAGAAATTGAAAACATCGATATAGATTTAATCAAATTATTGCCATACACTTCCGATTTGAAGCGAAACATCTGATCGTAATTTTTTTTAATTTTTACATTTGTCGCGGAAAGACGTATATTCATTTCACTGTGCCGTGACCGTAATAAGCAGGACTTATGGACTTGTGATCCTGGGAAAAAAGTGCCGTGGTAAATACTTTCGAAACTTATGATAGGCTTTCAGTGATGACGCGGGATTGTAGTAAAGACTTTTATTAAGGATGAACCAGTGCCTGCCCTGACCTTGCCAGTCATTACTGGTTGAAGATCCACTCCTATCATTGCGCTGTCGTCAAAAAAATATTTTTTTAGTTTGGCTATTACAGTCCCCCCTCTCACTTGATCTCCACTGTTTTCTTATTGATTTATCAAAGAATGGGCAAACCTACAAAAGCTGTATTTATTTGCCCTGAGTGTAGAATAAGAGCAACAACAAGAACAGTTCAGTGTAGTTCTCTCAGTGGATACATTGAGGTTTCACACACTGAGTTGGATACACAGTGGATACAGTGCAGTGTTCTCAGTGGATACACGTCAAATGTGCCAACATAACAATTGGAGAACGTGAAGCCGAACCTGACTGACTTTGCTTCTCCTGTCAGGCAGCAAGTGTCCCGCTTACTCCTGTGCCCACAAACAGTATTAAGTAAAACCCTGACGTTACTGTAACCCCAACTTTCAGCAAGGCGAAAGCACCCAAAGTTCATCTAACCTGTTTTCGAGGCACCAGAAACAGTACACCCAGGTCAAGTTCTAAAGTTTCGAGTACCCCTTCATGTACTAACTGTGTCTAGCTCAATCAGGAAGTAGCCTCTCTTCGTGAGACCATTCGTAAGAACAACGTAGTGATTGCTGAGAAAGATTCAAAAGCTTCAAACATTCAAGATGAACTCAACAAAATCACGACTGAGCCTAGAACTTCCTATCAGGAACTGACAAAGCAAAAGCATGAAATTTCCCGACTTCAGTCAGAAATTTCCCTTCGACAGGCTCGCACAGCTAAAATGGAGCATGAATTGACTTCTTTTCATGAAAACCAATGCCCCCTCAGCACTCAAATAAAAAGCTGATTGAAGACTCGTTCATTAGTGCTGCAACAATAAATCAACTAAGTTATTACTCCCTAGGTCAGCATGCGGGGATTCGACGAAAGTTCATTGCAAAATTTCAAGCCAGTGCCGATTTTGCTCTCTCGAAATTCTCAAACGCCGGGATTTTACTCCTTGGTGATCCCAATGAAATGAAATACGAATACCTATGCAGGGGTCTACACCTAAAGCAAGTGGTAAATATACCCACAACCAAAAGCCTTACCACCGTTAAGAGGGAGCTACCATTAAATTCTCAGAATGCAACCACTGGATCAAATCAAGGTCGAATACAGTATATTACAACCTTCTTAACATCAAGTCTGTCGAAGACGTACGAATTGCTTTTAATGACAATATCTTCCATTTTCTAAAATAGCGAAAACCTGTACTGATTATTACTTTTAAACATTCTCATTTGATAAAAAAGCGATATAATATTAGAGTTTTTAATTCGTGCGTTCAGCAGAGTTAGACATAAAATATGAACCATATTTGTTTTTTGGACAAGTCTTATGGATGTGACTAAACTAAAGTCTTGAACTATTTATTTAAGAATAGTCTGGAGTCATTGTTGTAACGTAATTTAAATACTAATGGGAATAAAAACTTTTCTTCATAAAAGTGTTTACCGATTATCCTAAAAGATATTGAAAGTTAGTATTTCTATATGAATCTTCTACGGTATCATTAAGATATTCTAAAAAGAAATCATAAGTGCATCGTATTTGCTGAATAGGCCCTTTCTTCCCTACTGAGGAAAACACTAAAACTGCTATGTCATCAACTTGAATATTCTTAATAAATACGACATCTTTATCAGTACAGTTCATATTGTGCACCATATCACAATTACGTTCTTGTCATTACCAAAAAGGGAAACAAGAAAAATTTGGCCTTGAATGAAAAAACTGTAAAAACATAACAAAAAACTAAACCGGTAATGAAGAATGAAGTTAACTTAATTGATCAATATTATACCGATGGTTTGATTTCTTACGTTTAATGAAGATTTTTGACTACTTGACCAGTCCAAAAGAGAAGTAGAAGATAGAGTAAATCCTAGCATCTCTACTAATTCAAGGTTATTCGCTAATTTAAGGTTGCTTTTTGATTATGTACTTGCAAGATCTCCAAAGTTTCACTTATATATTATTTACCTTACACGAAAAAGATTAAAATATTGGAGGAACTTAGGAATTCAAGAAATAAACTGTATTCACTGAATTGTTGAAATGCATTGCAGAGCTTAATTTTTTCACAAAGAAGAGATGAATAAAATGAAGAGTAAAATCAGATTGACCAATACGGTTATATAAAAAAAAACCTGAGCATCAAGAGTTGACAAATGAGCCCAAGCTCAGAAAGCTCAAATTTCAGAGCTTGAACATACTAAGCAAAGACAAAGTTGTATTTTGAAATAAAGATAGGGAATTTATCAAAAAAACTTAAAATTATTTTTAAATAAGTAACCACTTTCTTAATCGCACTCGTACTCTTTACGTTGAAGTTTTACTATTACTTTACTGAAAGTGTTTTTTTGTGCAAGAAATAAAGCCATTTGGCATTTTGTATATAATTCTGACATATTGATCGCTTTTGTTATTGAGTAACTATGAATTTTGAAACTACGATTTTCTTCAATCAAGTAGACGCTATGCTCTATTAATTTTAAATAATCATTTATAAACAAAGTTTAGACAGCCAGAATTTTGTAGTGTTAAAATTATACCCAATTCTGTGATATCAACGTTATCCACTGTCATCTAAGAATTGTCCTGTGTATGGACCCTAGGTTTGAATCGTGCTTCAAGCCGGTTTGACAGAAGCCACTTTTTCTTTTATCCAATTTGTCTCAGCTGACGCTACCAGCGATTTCCTGCTATTAACGCAGATGCATCTATTCTGAGATTAAATAAAAAAAAACAAGTTTTTTAAATGAAAGTAAGGAGCGACATTAAAACTTAAAACGAGCAGAAAGTACTCCGTATATGAACTAACGCCAAAGTTTGACTCTTTCTCTTAACTCTAAATTTTAAAACAGTAAAAAAATTTAGCGTAAAGAGCGGGGCGTTGAGAAGGAAAAGTCCCTTTCATATACGGAGTAATTTCTGTTCGTTTTAAGTTTTAATGTCGCTCCTTACTTTCATTTAAAAAACTTGTTTTTTTTTATTTAATTTCTGAACGTTTTTGAATCAATGCATGTTTTGATTTTGGCTCTCCGCAGAGGAATAATTAAAACGAAATTTGTATATTTGTTTGTTTTGGCTAAATGGCTTTCTCATAGTTTTGATCGAATGATTTTGAGAAAAAAGAGCGGGAGAGGAAGCCTAGTTGCCCTCCAATTGTCGGTTAATTAAAAAGGCAACTAGAACTTTTAATTTTTTACGAATCTTTTATAAGTAAAAGATATACGTAACTTATAAATTAGCTTACGTAAAGAACTTTTGTATTCTCATGTTTTTATTACATATATGAGGGGGTTCTCCCCCTTGTCAGTACCTCGCTCTTTACACTAAACTTAAATTTTGTCCCAATTCAGAATGACCCCTGAATCACAAAAGCCGCAGAATAAATAGTTAAAATTACTAAAAATACTTTAGCGTAAAGAGCGGGGTATTAGGAGGAGGTGAGACCCTCATATGGGTAATAATTTCTGTTCGTTTTAAGTTTCAATGCTGCTTCTTACTTCCAGCTGAAAAAAACTTTTTCATATTTATTTTTTCATTGTTTTTTTTTTTAAGTAATGCTAGTAAATCCTGCGCTCCCTTCATGGAAATTTTCTTCCCCGATGACGAATTCCTCAATGGAACGTTCCTCCAGCATATCCCCCTCTTCTCAACCCGTGCCTCCAACCAAAAAATCCTCCTGAAAACGCCTGTACACTTCCCAATAACCATTACTATATGTAAGCACTGGTCAAAGTTTTGAACTTGTAACCCTTCCCACGGAGACTGTGGGGGAGTAAGTCGTCCCCAAGGACATAGTTATAAGGTTTTCGACTACGTTGAATAAAATAGCTATCTCAGAATTTTGATCCGTTGACTTTGGGAAAATAATTAGCGGGGGAGGGGGCCTAGGTGCCCTCCAATTTTTTTGGTCACTAGAAAGGGCACTAGAACTTCTTATTAAAAAAAACTGGGTCGATACGATCACCCCTGGGAAAAAGAAAAAAAATAAACACGCATCCGCGATCTGCCTTCTGGCAAAAAATATAAAATTCCACATTTTTATAGATAGGAGCTTGAAACTTCTACAGTAGGGTTCCCTGATACGCTGAATCTAATGGTGTGATTTTCGATAAGATTATATGACTTTTAGGGGGTGTTTTTCCCTATTTTCTAAAATACCGTAAATTTTCTCAGGCTCGTAACTTTTGATTGTTAAGACTAAACTTGATGAAACTTATATATTTAAAATCAGCATTAAAATGCAATTCTTTTGATGTAGCTATTGGTACCAAAATTCAATTTTTTAGAGTTTTGGTTACTATTGAGCCGGGTCGCTCCTTACTACAGTTCGTTACCACGAACTGTTTGATGGACTAGCCCAGGTCAGTTATCCAGGCCAATGCTTTAGTATCGGCATTTATAATTTAGATTTATGCCTTGCAAATGTTTTATTTTTTGGTATAAGCAATGGGCGTAAAAACCGGGAATAGGTTTATTTTATTATAAATTAAAATCTCTAGCGTTGTTTTAAGGATCGAAAATAAATGGAGCCAACCACCACCTTACGTACACTTTTTTGCTATCCAGCCCCCTGTAGACCCCAAGACGTAACGAAAGGAAACTTATTTTTTAATGGTCGTCGAAGGGTCTCACAACAGCCCCTGAGGCAAGGGCTGTAAATTCTATGAATTACTAATTGCTTAGACATATTCTATAGTAAAAATGGGGGAACCTTTGGTATATTTATTCTCAAGTCACTTGGCCTTTATTTCTCCAATGGAGAAGATAAATAGAATAAAATATTGGATTTCCCTACAATGGGAGTCCAAGAGACTTTTCTTAAAATCGTTGAATCCTAAAACTGGCAGTCCCTGGGCCAAAAGAATATTACATATATTTCCGGTTGGCAACCTCAGGAAGCAATGACACCCATAAAATAAGGCCCAAAGAGGGCAGATTTTCTTATGACCGACTTGGAACTTAGATCCTAAAGTTTTTGGATAATGGGATCGCAATACTTAAGAAAAGGTTGTAAAGAGAATTCAGATTCCCCCAATAATGGAACACTAAAAAGGACAAACAATCTATTGTGAGGAGGGTCCTAAAAATGAGCCAGAACAATGATGCTTAATTTTTTTTTCTCGATTGCCTTAAAACTGTCAAAAATCACTGCCTGGACTAGAGGAGCCATACACTTCATGGAAGGAGAGAAGGTTTTGACGTGGCCAAGAAATAGCTCCACATTTTTTGTCAAAGATAACTTTGAAAATTAATAGCTTTAAGTTTCTGTGTTCAGAAGAAAATATTGTGTAAATCAAAGCATTTTTGACTACCCCCCCCCCATCCAAAAAAACAAACAAATATAATTAAAAGGATGGTTTCGCTCATAGGCTCGAAACGTGTATTCTTCTGGGCTTGGGCCAAGAGTAATACAAGGCATAAAAGAGACATTGAAACAAAAAAGACATAGCTTTTTTCCGAAAGATCTAAAACTTACGCCCTTAAGTTTTGAGACAGAAGGAGCCCATATGCATATTAAATAGGAGGCATGAACTCTTCAAACTGGTACAAAAAGTTTGTTTGATAGACTTGGAACAGGCTGCAAGTCCTTGGGATAAGGTGACCTCAATTTGCGCAAAGAAACATTGATTGTCCAAAAAAAGAGCCAATTAACTTTTTTCCCCTTGAAACTCGAATTCGAACGTCCCTGGCCATATGGAGCCTAATTTAGAATAAGTTGTGCTTTGGTGCGCGTGTTGCAGAAAATTATTTCCCAGAATAGGACAAAGTATTTTATCCTGATTGGTTTTAGACTTTCCAAACCGCTGTTTGTGGTAAAAAAAAAACGTACGTTTTGTTTGGTAAGGGAGGATTTTATTAGACCCAAACGCGGGTTAAAAGTCATTCTATTCTTGATTAGTTTCAAACTTGCAGTCTTTTCACATTTAGGTGAATAAAGGTTTGAAATCTGAGTTTTCTGGCATGCTGAATTTTTGTGACGATCATAACCCTTCTTGAGGGCACTTAGCCCCTCTCAAAGAATGGCTAAATTTTCTTAGGCTAGTTACTTTTGTAAAAGACTTGATCTTTTTTTTATATCTTATTTAATTTTTTTTCATCCAACACCAGATCGGTGCTCAATGATTGTTTTGTGGAAGCCCAAAACCAATTAAATGCATCCTTTTCCGAACCACTGTAAAATAGTTGTTTTCATACTGACCAAAAAACAGTTGAGACCCTAAATCGGTATTTCAAGTAACGTTTGAAATCAACTCATGCACGCAAATTCTCCCCTAAGCCTAGAGCGTTTGAAATTTTTAACTGATGCCTAGAGCAGGGGAAAATGGAAGTCATAGAGGGAACAAACCTTATAAACAAATTAACCAGAAACATCGCTGGGGAGAAAAAAAAAGTCATCAGTTTTTACTTCATAAGGCAGTGTAACCACCAAAGTCTGTTTGATGTTGAGAATAATCTATACAATTGCCAGTTTTTATTGCACAAGACTAGCGATACACTACTGACTAGTGACTAGTGATACTAGTGATACTTTTTACTGACTAGTGATACACTATTAACTGTTTGCTAGCTGTTCTAATCTTATGATAAATAGAATACAGAAATACAAAAATCAAATATTTAATTTCAAAGTTTCAAGTACAAATATAAGTTGAATGTAGAGAATAGAAATCAGAAGAAACACTCAAATTATGAAAATAGTATAAAACTAACAATACAAATTCGCTTAATTCAGAAAAGCTAGATAACTTCATAGTACTTGCAAATAAAAAATGGTTGATTTATTCAGTTTTCGAGACTATTTTTCACAGTACCTTCAATAATTTAGACCACTTTTATATAAAGCTGGTATATGCAGCTACCAACCCTCTTAAAATGATGTTTTCAGTTTTAAGACAGTCCTTCAAGCAAGGTGGACGCGCATGATCTTTATGGCCATACATCTCCTACAAGGAAATATTAAAGCCATTTCCCACAACAGCCTGAAGAGAAGCTTCTACTGATACTAGACACAGATGGTTTAGTTCAAAATTAGTTTAATTTAATCTTCAGGGAACACAGAATCCCTATCTAAAAATTAAAGTGGATTACACAGCCATATATTGTGGCCATAGATCAAAACTGCGTGACTCACAAAGAATTTCAACACCTTGATACTCAATAGTTTGATACTTTGATACTTAGTTTGATACTTGATACGGGTTTGTTAATAGTTAGTTAATATAAGTTAGTTAATAGTTAGTTAATAAACTTAGTTAATAGTTTGATACTTGATACTCAATAGTTGATACTCAATAATTTGGGACATCCCCTACCCTGGAAAAACAATTTTCGTCTCTTTAAAGATCACACTTGCTTACACTGTTCTGAAACTGTTAACAAATTTCTTTTACAAAGTAAACTTTTTATTACTTATTTACTAATTATTACTTTTATTACTTTTTTTACAAAGTAAACTCTTTTTACTTTTACAAAGTAAAAAGAGGTTTCATGTGCAATCTTCTTTTTTTGTCTTTTACTATTAGCCTTGCCTTTCACACTTTAATAATGGTGACTAAGCGACACAATTTTTATCAATGGTGTTAAAATATATTCTTTTCCTTGATAGATTGCTAATAATTTTGTGGTCTTAGTGGTTTAGCCTTTTGTATTTTCAGTTGCGAAAGAAGATATCCTGGATGACCAAAAATTTAAAGAAGGACGAGGATTGGCCTCCTTCTTTGCATTTACTTTGAACGCACCGGAACATAATGTTGGCAGGCTAATAGTAAAAGACAAAAAACTACTTTTACAAAAAAACTACTTTTTACAAAAGTAGTTTTCCGGGGGGCTACAGAAACTTCAAAATACGCATCAAAAATTGTTTGTTCTCATTTTTTTCACGTTTTTACGAGTCAAAAAGATTTTGTGGTTTTAAATACTTTACTTGTCGCATTAACACACCCAGTAACACAGGTGTATGTGTCCTGTACGAGAATTTAGATGTTATTTTGAGATTACGTTGAAATCAAAATGACGAAATTGTTTCGTCATTTTAAAGCAATATGAAATCATTTTGTAAGAAGTCAAATTATTTGTAAAAGTCATGGACAGATGTGAATACAAAAATCTATTCTTGGTAAGCACTTGGTAGTTCCGCTGTAAGTTACAGCTGTAAGCTTTTTGCCAAGCCCTATGTTCTAAAGTAGATGTTAAACCTCAGCTGTGACTAAATTAGAGAAAAATGTTAAAATATTCATCTTAAGTGTAAGTATTGTTTTGCTTTTATTAACCAAAAAATTGTATTTCTAATTGATTTCTTATCATTATTAATATTATATTGGGGATCATCCCAAATATGACTGAGATTACCAACCCCATTGCTATGTTTTATTCCACTTTTAGGATAAAAATGTGGCAATGAAAAAACGGATTCATTATTAAAAGGTGCCATTTTCTGGAATAGGGACGAGGATATCCTTATTTCACAGCAGAGGATTATTTAACAGGATTTTAAAGCTTTAATTCAAAAGATTTAAAGCAATTTAACGGGATGTCAGTTGTTTCAATAAAGCACCGTCTTTTTTCTGGGGATTTCAGAGTTGCACAAACAGTTTGTTGTATCGTTTCAAGAACATGTATGTGGATAATAACGTTACTTTTCGCAAAAAAGTTTAGGCTTTCTTCGTAAATAATTATAAAATTGAACTAGTAAGAAATTCAACAAATTTTAGAAAGAAAGTACAAAATTCAAAACAAAAATATGTGTACAACTCTTACAAGGTTACTTCGGTTATAAAGAAAATGATTATAAGCCCAAGACAGAGTAAAATGAAAGCAAATATCACAGGATATAAAATATCACTTGTCATCGTCCTTATTTGAAAGTCAAATTGATAAAAACGTATTGTTGCACCGTCACTGGATACGGATGTTTATCGACAAAACTCCTACCGCTGTAAACTCCCTTACATTCTCGAGAATAATGAAAAGGAGTTGTTATGAAACGGCATTTTGAATGGTTAAGTTCTCAAATACTGTCAGAATATCTATAACACGAAAATTCTTCAAGTCAATTGTACTTTAAAGCTCCTTTGCTGCCACTGATATTTCTTCTGGGTTCTTTGACACCCAGCTACAAAACACTTGCAAAAAACATAGTGATTCGGAGTTCTGACTGAAATAAATAAATATTCTCTCCGGTGTTTCTATATTTCCACTTTGTCTATATACATCAATTAGTTTTTCAGCTATTTCTTCTTTGATACGCAGTAAATCGTATTTTTCAACAGTATAAAAAATCTTATTCGTTTCAAGAATATTTTCGCGAATGATAACGTTACTATTCACACAAAGTTGAAATTATTTTAAAATTGAACAAGTAAAAAGTTCAACGATTCATAGAAAGAAAAAAAAATATGTGTAAAAATATTACACAATCAGTTTAGTTATAAACAAAATGATTCTAAACCTAAGTCCAAGTAAAAAGAAAGCAAATATCGCATGGTTTTGGTAGTCAAGGGCCTAGGGCCTTAGTTGAAAGCCAAATTGTTTAAAATGGGCCTTCCCCAAACCGATCGATATGGATATGGATGTTCAATGAGAACGCCCCTATCGCTGTGAAACCCCCTACATTTTCGAGAAAAATGAAAAGGAGTTTTATCATTATGTCCACACTTCGTACAATTAATTGAACCAATTGGCCTTAATGATTCTAAAATACTCGTATGAAACTTCCGAATATTTTCAGAATTACATTCAGCCACAAGTATACATCGTAGGGATTCCTCTAAAAACATCTTTATGTTTTGAAACGGCTTTTTGAAAGTTAAGTTCTCAAACACTGTCAGAATTTCACAAACATGAAGACTTTGTAAGTTTATTATGCTTATAAGTTCTATTGCTGCCACAGATCTTTCCTCTGGATTATTGGACACCCAGCTACAAAACATCTGCAAAAAATCATGGCGACTTACTTTTTTTGACAAGTTTAGCTGAGAATAACAAATCTTAGAAAGTTTGGTGAAATCTTCCACACTAAATGAAATGACAAAATCCGGAATTTTTCCCCCTTCAACAATATTGATAGCAAGCTCTCTTAGAGCAGCCTCTTTTACTCTTTGATGACTGAAATAACTAAAAATTTTCTCCAGTGTGTCCATGTTTCCACTTTGTCTATATACATCAATTAGTTTTTCAGCTATTTCTTCTTTGATACACAGCAAATTGTATTTTTCAACAGTATACAAAATCTCTTTCAAGTCTAATTTCTTCAAGCATGGCATAGTTCCTTTTTCATAGCACTGAATAATAAAATTCAATGTCAAAAAATGAACATCGTCTATTACAACTACATTTGTTCGTTTTTCGATAAAGTCAGCTTCAAACATTCGCTGGAACACGTCACTTACTCCAGACAAAAGGCTCCTCTTGGCTATAACATCTCCACCAACACACTTGATCGTAACAAAGGTATTGTCACCAATGGTCAGTTTCGCTAGCAATCTAATCAAATCTGGCGGAGATTTATCCATATTCTTAAACAAAATCGAGTTCTACGCTTTGACTAAACTTGACCCTATAAAAAAATATAAACTTAAAAGAAAATAATTTGAGGATTTAAAAGGAAAGATTTCAGATAAAAAAGGTTGGCAATTATTTTTTTTCATAGAACAAGGTGTGATTACTAAAACACTATCTTTTTTAGAGGATATCAAATGAAATAAATGTAAAAAATTGCAGGTAAAACTCAAATAGTGTATATGACGGCCCTTAAACCATCCCTCAAACTAAATTTGTACTTAAAGGAAACAAAAAAAATTCCAAACATATTCCTTAGATATTACAAGACTTTCAGTTCCACGTTTTTTAAAAGACGATGGGAGAATAGAATAGAACAGTAAATTATCAGCAAGGTATATTTGCTAAGCTTTGAGTAAAGATGAGCTAGCTTCAGCGTAAGGGACGGTGGATTTGTAGGGGGGACAATAAAGGTGATATCTGATCGCTTTAAAATTTCATGTCACATTTATTTCATGTAAAAGTAAGTTACTTTAAAAAAATTACTTCTCTTTTTTAATCAAACAGTTCGTGGTAACGAACTGTAGTAAGGAACGACCCGGCTCGATAGTAACCAAAACTCTAAAAAATGGAATTTTGATACCAATAGCTACATCAAAAGAATCACATTTTAATGTTGATTTTAAATATGTATGTTTGATCAAGTTTAATCTTACCCATCAAAAGTTAGGAGCCTGAGAAAATAAGCCTTATTTTAGAAAATAGTGGGAAACACCCCCTAAAAGTCATTGAATCTAAACAAAAATGACAACATCAGATTGATCGTATCAGAGAACCCTATAGTAGAAGTTTCAAGCTCCTATATACAAAAATGTGGAATTTTGTACTTTTTGCCAGAAGGCAGATCACGGATGCGTGTTTATCTGTGCTTTTTTCCCCCAGAGGTGATCGTATCGACCCAGTGGTCCTAGAATGTTTCAAGAGGGCTCATTCTATCAGAAATGAAAAGTTTTAGTGCCTTCTTTTAAGTGACCAAAAAATTGGAGGGCACCTAGGCCCCCTCCCACGCTAATAATTTTCTTAAAGTCACCGGATAAAAATTCTGAGATAGCCATTTATTCAGCGTAGTCGAAAAACCTTATGACTATGTCTTTGGGGATGACTTACTCCCCCACAGTCCCCGTGGGAGGGGCTGCAAGTTACAAACTTTGACCAGTGCTTACATATAGTAATGGTTATTGGGAAGTGTACATATGTTTTCAGGGGGATTTTTGGTTGGGGGAGAGGCTGAGAAGAGGAGGGTATGTTGAAGAACTTTCCATCGAGGAATTTGTCATGTTGGAAGAAAATTTCCCTGAAGGGAGCGCAGGATTTTCTAGCATTATTTAAAAAAAAGAAAAAATAAATATGAAAGTTTTTTTCAACTGGAAGTAAGGAGCATTATTAAAACTTAAAACGAACAGAAATTATTACGCATATGAGGGGATCACCTCCTCCTAATACCTCGCTCTGTATGCTAAAGTGTTTTCAGTAATTTCAACTATTTATTCTGCGGCTTTTGTGATTCAGGGGTCATTTTTAAGGAATTGGGACACAATTTAAGCTTTAGTGTAAAGAGCGAGGTACTGACCAGGGGGTGAACCCCCTCATATACGTAATAAAAACATGAGAATACAAAAGTTCGTTACGTAAGCTAATTTTTAAGTTACATATACCTTTTACTAATAAAAACATTCGTAAAAAATTAAAAGTTCTAGTTGCATTTTTAAGTAACCAAAAAATCGGAGAAGAACTAGGCCTCCTCCCCCGCTCCTTTTTTCTCAAAATCATTCGGTCAAAACTAAGAGAAAGCCATTTAGCAAAAAAAAACATGCAAATTTCGTTTTAATTATTCATCTGTGGAGAGCCAAAATCAAAACATGCATTGATTCAAAAACGTTCAGAAATTAAATTTAAAAAAAGGAGTTTTTTTAACTGAAAGTAAGGAGCGACATTAAAACTTAAAACGAACAGAAATTACTTCGTATATGAAAGCGGCTGCTTCCTCATGAACGCCCCGCTCTTTACGCTAAAGTTTGTTTTACTGTTTTAAAAAGCCGAGTTGAGATAAAGTCAAACTTTAGCGTAAAGAGCGGGGCGTTGATGAGGAAGCAGCCCCTTTCATATACGAAGTAATTTTCGTTTGTTTTATAAAACTTGTTTTTTTTTTATTTAATTCACCCATAACGTCTAAATTTTAGGTTGCAAAATTATATCCTCAAACAAAACATGCGGCCATATGTGAGTGGGTTCATTGTTTCCTAAGGCTTGTGATATCTTGAACAGTATTACCAACTCTTTTGAGTTGGCTTTGAGATACTTTGCCTAAGAAATTTGTACCGTAGCGGATAACCTTAGGAAATGGTGATTTGTTTAGGTATTAATTTACTACTTCAAACGGGCACTACAATTAGAACATTTCGTTTGTCCCAGTTTTTCCAAGCAAATACAGGAAGGGGCATTTGGGCCCATCTCCTCCTTCACTAGAACATCAAAATCTTTGTGATTTGCCATAAACATCTTTTTGTTTGACATGTAGCTAATTTAAAACTAGAATTTCAAACATGAATCCTACAATAATTTAAATTTAAAAGAAACAGAAGCTACTATTGAAAAATAAAGAAACCAAAACAAAAAGAGACTAAAGTAAATAGTCCCATCAAACTTAAAACGAAGTGAAATTACCACAAACAAGAGTAGGGCTACCACCTTCTAAACCTTGTAAACGTCATAGTGTCATTTTTATATTTATTGACAACGATATTGTTTTGAGAATTTAATTTTCAAAACATTTAAAAATAATAGTAATAGAAATAAAAAATATATAAAACTACAGAATCATAAGGTGACTGGAAAGAATTAGTGGAAGTGGACTGCCTGTTTAATATATAATGATGTTGAGTTCTGAAAATTTCAGTTATTGTTTCATTTTTTTTAATATTATGACTGAAAGAGGAAAATTGAAAAAAGATTATTTTGGTGCATAAAGCGTAAATGATACCAAATCCTTTGGAGGGTAATCAGTCAAAGTTTTACGCATACATTGATTTCGTGTAACAAATCTTTAAGAATAATTTTACTAATTGAACCTTGTGTTGATGGAGGATAGTATCCCCAACATTTGAAAATCTGCTTAATTTTTGGTCTTCCTTAGGAGTAAAGTCATCTCTGACCCCATCCTGTAGACATCCTGGAATATATTGATATTTTATGAAAGTTCTTAAGCCGAACTGGCCAGACATGACAAAATGGAGACATGACGAAATGGCCAGACATGACACATTGGAGGAAAATTCAATTCTTTGTAGTTTTGATATGGTTTCCATGTATTCAAATTTTAACGTGAAGAAGTGCGAAGATATATTAAGGATTAAATTACAAAAGCACTGATTTGATACAAGATGTGACCATGGCTAGTTTGGAGATTGAAGTCATTATGAAATTGGTTATCCTTGCAAATCAACATTCTCTTTGTTTTGGTTTTAGAAGTGAATTTTATAAAACAAGTGTTTGATTTGGCTATGGGGGCATCTCTCTCCCCTTTGTTGGCAAATCTCTTTATGGAATCTATTGAAACCTCCGCTATACACAGTTTTGGGCTCTCCCCTTGTTTCTGGGGCAGATTCATGGATGATGTGGTATGCATTTGGAAACACGGTTTCCTTAGAGTCCTTAGACCTTTTCTATAAACATTTAAATAGTTTTGACAAAAATGTAAAACTTACGGTGGAGTTTGAAGAAAATGACAAACTACCTTTTCTTAATATCTTATTGATTAAAAGTGATTTCCACTTACTTTTTTCAGTATATAGAAAGCCTACACACAGTGATAGGTATTTGAACTTTCACTCGTGCCACCCTATTTCATTGAAACGAGGGGTTGTGATTGCACTGGTGGATAGAGCTTTCAGAATTTGTTCCCAGGAGTTTTTAGATTCTGAATTGTTGTATTTGAGGGATGTTTTATTTTGTAATAGCTACCCGATTAAATTCATTGATAAAATAATAAAAAATAGACGCATAAAATACAACAATAGGGTTATTGGGGTTTCACAGTGCACAGAATTAAACTTACCGAAAAGGTTCATTTTTTTGCCTTATGTACCTACTTTGGGGGAGATGCTTAAACGAATTTTCGGTAAACATAACATTGATACTTGTTTCCAATCAGTGAGACCATTAGGTAGTTTTCTTAATTCTGGGAAGGATTTAACCCAGGGAGATTTAGTTAGTGGGGTGTATAAAATTCTTTGTTCTTTTGGAAACTTTTATATTGGTAGAACTCACCAACAATTTACTGAAAGATTTATTGAGCATCGCAACTCAATAGAAAAAACCCAACAATTAAGAAAGCCTCCTGAAGCTTTTGTTTCGGCTCTAGATGAACATACATTCTTTCATCCCGAACATTTTATACAATTTGATGAGGCTGCAGCTATTTCTAACGATAGAGGTTTTTTCAGTGGGCGAGGGAGGCTATTATATTTGCTAATCTTTCAATAAATAGAGACACAGGGAATTTAAATATCGACCCAATTTATGATTTTCTTTTGAAAAATGAACCAATAATTGATAAGGGAATTAAAATTTTACACAATCACCAGGGGACAAGATTACCTACTAGACCAAAATGAGTTGCTTCAATATTAGCTTACAAGAGGATAATTTTGCAACAGAATAGTTAACTAAGTTTCAATTTTCATAATTTTTCCTCAGTTTCTTTGATGTTCTTATTGAAGTAACTCGAATAGCTTCTTTTCCCTACGTGGATTAGTAGCAACAATTGTATTTATTATTATTGGTGGTGGTTTTATTTGTTTTTAGTTTAGTGTTTTTTCTTTTTATCGTGTTGCTGAAGACGCCTAGTCTGGATACAGGCGAAATATCCGCGTTGTTTTAGTCTTTCATATCTACTGGCTGTAGTCTCGTTTGAGGTTTTTACTCTCTTCCTCTTTGCTGTTTATTGATATCTTAATCCACCATTAAAAAATACATATCTTTTTATGAGGTTTTTTTCCTTTAATTATTAGTTTAGATATATGCATGTCAGTCAACTATATTCGATTAAAATCAAATATAGTTGTGGGCATCAAGCCATGACTAATTATAGAAAAAGCCAAGACAGATAGTCTGATTGAGTGAGAAGCAAATCTGGCATTAACCCCCTTATTAAGATTGTATAAAAATGATGTTAGTTCATTTGTTAATATATAAGTCTATTTATTATCCGTCCATGCGTCATTCCTAGGACAGAAGAGCTAAGGTAGATAGCCATTGATAGTCATAATGAAGGAGTTCTATTTTGTTCTCACGAAAATAATCACAAATCAAAACAACCTAATTTATGCTTAGCTTTTCGTCGTAATTGAGCTACCGTTGATCCTGAATTTTTAATTAAGTTTTTTTAAGGACTTAAATGTTACATTAAATCTATGCAAAAATTTTCAGATTTTTCACGCATGAGTCGACGTAACTGCATTTTTATTCCAAATGTTTTGTATCTTTTTATCCATACCCCAAATTGAAATTCGAGGCCTAAATGCCCCCTTACAAAAAGACATCCCAGAAATTTATAAAGACAGTGTATTTATTGAATTCCGAAGATAGTGCACATACAATATTCTGATACCTGACACACCAGTGTTTTTTTTTTTATTTACCTTGCTTCTTAACGATGAATTCTAAGTCCTAGAGCAGCACATTGTGCACAAATTTTGGATTGACAGAGAGACAACATATTTATTCCTTCCCCAACGTACAATTTGAAGTCCTTCCATCCCTGCCAATCCCTCTCCTACACTACCTGGAAGTTTCAACTTGATCACCCAAGCTATTCCTGAGACACAGGGCTACCAATTTTTTTTAGGAGTGTGTCATATTTTTTCCAAAAATGTGCTTTTTGTGTCATCTCAGATTCCATAATGTGTCACAAAATGTGTCATGTTTTTTGCTACAAGTGGTATCACATTTAATTGTCAAATCTTTATGCAGAGTTTTGAATATATAATCTTTTCCAAATCAGTTCAAAAATGAGTAAACTTAACCTTATCCTACTATCTTGGGATCATGACCGTTTTATGACGTCATGAAATAAATAGAAACATTCGATTAAATTAATGTTACACACTATGAATTTGTGTCAATGTGGCGGCCAACGAGGCAAGTTTACATTTATAAAAGTTTTATGGACAATCAATTCTTACAGTAAATTGAAATACACTTTTCGTATGACGTCGTAATCGTAATCGGCTTTATTGGCTAAGCTTTTTATTTACTCAATATGTAAGCCATTTAACCAGCTTCAATCTAAGTATTTTTGTTATATTTGTTTAAGCCACAAAGAAAGCCGTCTCTAAAAATTTGTAATCTTGTCTGAGGTGAGATACCCCTCCTGTACTCCTAAAAATGGGAGTTGTTACTTATGCATACAGCTTTGGTAAATTGCATGCTGTTTACAGTTGGCTACATCAAACACTCAATCAAGAAGCCAATTAAGTTCAGATATTCAGCGTGCATTTTGATTTGAAATTTTCGCCTATGGCTGTTTTCTTCGTGTGGTTTAAATTTTAAATATGGTAATGGCATCTGTCCTGTATTCCGCACTATGCACTACTGCCACCATTAGGTAGCGCTATTCCCTTCCATTTATTTGTAGCTTTTCTGGAGGTAGAAAATTGAAATTTTACTTTTCTTTTATTACCATTTAAAAAACAAGACTTTGATGACAAAAATGTGTTATTTTCTTGAAAAATGTGTCATTTTTTTGAAAAATGTGTCATTTTTTTGAAAAATGTCATTTTTGGGAAAAATGTGTAATTTTTTTGAAAAATGTCGTTTTTTTGAAAAATGTTTCATTTTTGTCGATTGTGTCATCATTTTTACTGAATGTGTCATTGTGTCATGCAACATCAAATTGTATCATTTTGACACAAAATGTGTCAATTTGGCAGCCTAGCTGAGACATGGAAGGTGATTTGAAAACTTGGGTGTACATTGGCGTGTTTTATTTACTCAGGTACCCGTTTCAAATCCACATTATCCCCCTTGTGAAACTTGGAATCCTGACCTAGTGAACAAACCCTAAGGGCTTATCTATTATTAAATACAAAACAAGTTTTTATGGCTAAAAGTAAGGAGTAAAATAAAAACTTAAAGCAAACAAAGATTATTCCGTATATGAGGGAGGTTAAATCAGCATAATTTCATTTCAAAAAATTTTAATATCAGATCCTTTTTGAAATCAGCCGAGAATCCCGATCCTCCGTGAAAATATTTATCACAGAAATCTCCCCACTCCCAGTGGAATGTTACTCCCGTGGAGAATTCCTCCCTTCGAATCTCTCTGGTGGCGCGGAAATCCCACCGGAAAAATCTCCCAGACCATTCAACTCTGCTGAAAATTTCCCCGGAACATCGCCAAATGTGAAATTGATTTGGAAAAGACAAAGCAAGACAAATAAAAAGAACTTCTGATAAGAATTCTGGCTAACTCCCGCAGGGGAAAATTTCCCCTGCAAATTCCACCCGTGGAAATTTCCCTCCCCTGCGAAAATTTTCATTGTGAAAATCTCCCTAGGTAGACCCCCTCCCTCCCCCAGGCAACTTTTTTCCATTCTCAACAAAAGAAAGAATTTTGACATTCTTTGGATCAGAGATCCAAATAAGGCTGGAAGACCAAGAAATTCAGAAATGGTGGAATGACCTTAGCCAGTCGGAAAGCTTAAGTTCTTACTATAAGGTGAAAGAAAATTATGGTGAAGAGTTATATTTTAAATTAGGGATTCCAAAAGAATCCCTGAGGTCTTGGATGCAGGTGCGAGCAAACTGTCTCCCTCTTCACAGTATTTGGAAAAATAGGTGTCACCCGGAAATGTGGTATACTTGTCCAATTTGCGGTGATCTTGATGGGCTAGACCATTTTCTTTTCAGGTGTCAGAGGCTAAATGAGCTAAGAGGGAGCTTTCTTGGGGTGGATGGTCGTGAGCCCTTTCTTGGAACTTTGAAGTCGACGTCGAAAATAAATATAGTAGCAGTGGCAAATTTTGTCCGGAAGGGTCTTGTTATTCGAAAGTCGATTGTTACATAATTTAGTTTGTTTATTGTTATATATGTATGTATACGGCCTGAAAAATGGCTTTAAATACAGTCATTCATTCATTCATTCATTCATTTTGTCAATTTCATATGTTTTAGTGGCTTTAAGGTTCTCATAGATATTGTGTTTCATTGCACAATTTCTATTCGGATTGCCTATTTTTTTCAAGGAGCTCAATTTCTATTTCTAAAGCTATGGTTATTTTCATATGCAAATTGGTTTGCAAGCAGCTCTAAAATTAGTGCATTTAGTATATTTAGAATCAGCGTAAATAATGAATTTATCTACACTCTTAAAATAAATTTTAGTCTTTAAAACGTCGTTTTTCAAAGTTTCTATTGGCAAGGGTCGCTCATTGCTCACTGTTCGTTACTACGAGGTAGTTAATCCAAAGCTTTTAAATGGGAGGGAGGCTACCACTCCCTTGTTCACTCTCTAATTTATTATATTCAAGTTTAACATTGGTGGTATAACAGTCCGTCAAGATTCATAATCATCCTTGAAATGTGCTCCACTCAAAATATTTATCAAGGGGTCTGAAGTATCAAGGACTAAATTGTCATCATATCCACGGTTTTCAGGGTGAGCTCTGGGAAAACAATGTTTTGATATAGGGGTGTCTCCTATAGTGATGAAATATGCACTACTCAAAACATTTACTAAGGAAGGGGGAAAAGTCTGAAGCATCTGAGAATAAATATCGTCATTATATCCACGGTATTCATAGTGAGCTCTGGGAAAATATCTCGTTATAGGAGCTGGCCACTGGAGGAAATGCCAAGGAAGGGGGAGAGAATTTAGTGAACTCCCGGGAAATAAGGAGACGTTAAGAAATGTATATAAGGAAGAAACTATAAATATTCTCATTCAAATTTTGGTAAGACCAAAGCTTCTTAGCAAATGTCCCCCACCCACTCCTTGGAAGTCAACTGGGTTCGCTTAGATTGCCTTTTCCGTTTCTCCAATTTTTTACTGATAAGCATCTTGAAGCCGTCTTTTATATTACACAGAAATTTTTGTCTCCAGTAGGAGGGGAGTCAACACCCTGCAGCCCCCATATTACAGTTTCAATCGAAAACATTCTTCCTGGCCATGACTCAAAAAATTGCTAAGCCTTTGTGTTCTTTGTATGCATTTAAATTTGACAACATTCACGTGATTTTTTTGTCCTTTTTTGTTTTTGTTTTAATAAAGTCTTTAAAGTAGAGTCAGCCGAAGGGTGCACGTCCTGCTTAGGACCCACAAAAATATTTCCAAGCCCCAGCCTACAAAATACCAAAACCTATTACAGAGTTTTCAATCTATTATCTACAAAAATATAATTTGAGACTATCATAGGTGCGTTTATTTGTTGTTTTTTTTTCTTCTTTTTCCAAGGGTAATAGAGTGAAAAAAAAAGCATTCTTAAAAATTAGAAGAAAACTCAAACTAATCTTAATTCGAAATAACGGAAGTTCTAGAGCCCTTTTTAAGTAGCATTAAAGACTGCGCCACAGTGAAGTGGCGTTTCTGTCAAAATAGGACCAAAAAACTGTTAATTGATATTTCTGAGACAGCTAAACGATTTAAGACTATCGAAAATTTATGAGCTTATTCGGCTTATGAGGTAATAATGCCTTACGATCGCGCATTCGTTCTTATACTTGTTCTTACAATATAAACGGTTAAAATAGCTCTTACAACACAAACGGTTAAAAGAGATTTCATTTAGAGCTTCATTTATCTCCAGGATTCCCAACATAGGGCAGATGGGCACATAGGGTTTGCACAACTTTCAGGTACCGCTCTCTAGGCTAAAAGGATCAAACATTCTGATGTAAGGGAGAAGACAGGTTGGGATTCTCAAGAAACAGGCCAAGAACGTTCTGTCTTTGATCTGTTTGGAACTTTTAGCTGTAGGTCCTTTAGCCAAGAGGATCCTAATGCACGAAAAACGCGGGACAAAGTACTCGCTAAAAGAAGATCCGAAATATGTCAAAAACCTTTCTTTACTGGCTTGAAATTCAAATCTTTAATCCCTTGGGCTAGAGCGACCCCAATGCGGAAAAATAAAGAGAATACGGTTCTTGCAAAAACGGGCACAGCAAAGGACCAGGAAAGAGCAAAGACATTTTCCCCTGGCCCCTTGTCGTGAGATAATACAGGCTTGAGAGGGAATTTGTTCGATTGAACATTGTGGGTTTTACCGTCCTTTTAAGAATCAAAAAGGAATTACGGCGACCATCCTCCATAACCATTTTTTTTACCACCCAGTCCTTGTGAATCCTATGATATTGGATCCAAATTGTTAATAAAACGCGCTATATGTGCCCGAGTTTTCAAATCATCAATGTCTCAGGGATGGGCTATAGGACCAAGTTGAAACTTTCCGATAGTGTCGGAAAGGAAATGGGAGGGAAGGGACGACTTCAAATTCTGTGTTAGAGCTAGGGGTTATCTGTTTTACTTTCTCTGGCAAATCTAAAAATTCTACAAAATAAGCTGCTATTGGACTTGGAATCTAGTCATCGTTAAGCAGCAAGGTAAATAAAAAAGAGACACGATGTACTGTCTGGTTATCAAAATATCGTATCCAAACTAACTTAACTTTGGAGCTCAAGCTGAAACTTCCATAGACATGTTTTTAGGAGGTGCATTTGGACACCAAACTTTGAAATAGAGGAGGGGCGAAGAAGGGGTAGACGTGTTGTATTTTGAATCTGTCTAAAAGCTTTGGCACTTTAACCCTCTGTGGGACTAGAATTTATTCATAGAGAAGTATTAATCAAAACCAAAAGACACTATCTACCCAGGTTAACTAAGTAGGGTATTTTCAATATTTTAAATACGGCTTGGGATATAGAGTTGTATCCTTTAGATATCGAGGGATCAAGTGACCCTCGAATTTTGGCTTGGGGGAGGTGGCAGGGGTAAATTTATGGACGCTGTCTGTATCCAGGCCATATAATTGGCGTAACTCATATCTTGGATATGGGTCGGAGGATGCAGTTCAAACTTTCAGGCAGTTTCCTTGGGGAGGGGGAGTTCAAATTTTGCGGTTTATAGGAGGGTAAAATACTGTTTTCAGTCCATCTAAACAC
The DNA here is from genome assembly GCF_032884065.1 of Artemia franciscana. NCBI lineage: Eukaryota > Metazoa > Arthropoda > Branchiopoda > Anostraca > Artemiidae > Artemia > Artemia franciscana. Next base: position 41,835,561 of record NC_088871.1, read on the forward strand.
GTTTAAATTAGAATTTTCTATGTGAATTAGAATTTTTTCTAATATACGTAGCAAGGAAAATTTATTTAAGGACACTATAGTACGTGTATAAAGACTCGTTTCTTGTGTTACGACGTTATCAGAACATCATATCTGCAATATCTCTGAAATGGCTTTGGGCATGGGTCTAAAACTTAGGAAATGCTAAGGGTGTTAAGTTAACCTCAAGTTTTGAATTGGAAAGAGGAAGTAGAGGGGGAGGCCTAAAAGGCGGTTTTATTCCGATCCTCCCAACCCCTCTTTACTATAATCCCCAATGAGACCTGTATTTCGTTAACTTTTATACAGTAAGGTCAACCAAAACACCGTATTTTACCAGGGTGATTAAAAAAGCATGTCTGTAGCATCCTGGGAACAGTTTTAGGGCTCAAGTAGAAAATTGCGGAGAATATTTGGGATAGGGGTAAGTGAACTAAAAATCACATGGGGAAGGGTCAGAGGAAAGATTCTAAAGATTTGGTCGCCAAACTAATTTTGGTACTATGAGTCCCTGTTTAATTAGAATCTATTTCCGGTTATTTAGCGACATAGAAAGAAAGGGGGACTTGATAAGAGGCTTGTTCGATCAATCTTAAAGGTTCTAGGGCCCTTGTAAAGGTCAAATGATTTAGGATGACTATTCTCCCTTACTACCAAGCCCCTGTAAATCTCATGATATTAGATCTAAACTGTTGGTCATTTTCTCTGGAAATACTGAAAGGTCGAGTAGGTATGCCTCAGGAATCC